>NC_090649.1:94788204-94843204 GCF_040937935.1 Hyperolius riggenbachi
TACCACTTAGCAGTAATTATGCACACCTCATTTAATCATTTGTTAGACTTACAAGTAATGAAAATGGGTTGCTTTCTGTTGGATTGCGGCTGCATTGCTATGCTGGCATTGTTCATGAAACATTCAGCATCACATAGCTAATTGTATGTATTGTAATTCTATCTTATCTATATATTTTCACCCAGAAATATTAACTACTGACTAGTCACTGCACACAGACATCCCATTCAGTTAATTATAATTAACTACCACCTTAGATAGACTGTTTAAAGGCGCGTACACACGCCATACTGTAGCAAATGACAGGTCCGTCAGACCCTCCCGCTGGGCGGACTTTCTGCTGACAGTAGCACGTGTGTACAAGCTGCCGGCAGACTGATAAAACTGTTTCTGACAGATCTGCTCAGCGTGTACACGTTCTACTGTCGGCAGAAAGTCCGCCCAGCGGGAGGGTTTGACGGACCTGTCGTTTGCTCCAGTATGGCGTGTGTACGCGCTTAAAGCCTGAGTTTAGAAACCAACTTGCTCATATTTGTGTAAGGAGAACATATCATCTTCTAAAACCAACAGTTAAAGTAAACCTGAGATGCGAGTTACAGTATATGGAGGCTGCCATATTTATTTCATTTTAAGCAATACCAGTTGCCTGGCTGTCCAGCTGATCCTCTGTCTCGAATACTTTCAGCCATAGATCCTGAACAAGCATGCAGCAGGTCAGGAGTTTCTGACAATATTGTCAGGAATGACAAGATTAGCTGCATGCTAGTTTCTGGTGCACTTCAGACACCACTGCAGCCAACCAGATCAGCAGGGCTGCCAGTCAACTGGTATTGTTTGTCCAGCGAAAAAAGTAATCAGTTAAAATCTAACAGAACCGTCAGGTTTTGAACCAGTCCCTATCTTTATGTTGGTTTCGCAGGTCAGTTTCACAGCACGCAAACATAGTTTTGGACCAGCATCGGGGATGCAGGGAAACGTCATTTCCATCACGCCGCGCTGAAACGTACAAAAGTTTCCATAGAGACTTAAAAAAAAAAAAAAAAAAAAAAGACTATAGACTTTTAAAAATACTGCACCGGTGAGAAAGGGCCCTAAGGCTCCGTTTACACTCAATCAGTTGCTCTTAGGGCCCGTTTCCACTGGAGCGGAAACCGCTCCGAATCCGCAGAGTTTCCCCGCACAGAAATCGCACGGGGAAACTCTGCCATAGGGGATAATGGCGCCACTGGCCGAATCGCTTGTGCTAGCGATTCGGCCGGTACTGCCCACAGAATTCGCCTCCCTGACGCGTGCGGCACAAGTGGAAACGGGCCCTAAGGGTTTCTTTGATCTCAAAAGCATTTCCTGAATGGCAGTTTAACTGCAATAATAGTGAGATACCAGCCAGTCCCTCTACTCACTTGCACACTTCCACATTGCTGACGTATGCAGAAGTGAAGGGGGAGAGAGCATCGGCTGCAAGCACGGACCACCCGGCGGCTTACCGCTTCACATCTCCGCTCTTTCCTGTCATTCTGCGGTAAGCCACAGCGTGCACACTGCCACCAGATCCATGGGGAGACACACGGGGACAGGAGACAGAGGGGGATGGGTCAGCAGATTATGAAGGGGACAGAAGAGTACACTGCAAACAGCGTGCCCTAGAGGTAACACGGGACACACGCAAGCATTCCTACCTGGCAAGCATTTAGGGCCCTTTTCCACTAGAGCGATTGTGATTGCTGAATCGCAAAATCGCAAATCGCTAGTGATTTTAAAATCGCTAGGGTTGTTACTTTATCATAGAAATCATGAGAAGGATTTTCCACTACAGTGATACGATTTGGAAATCGCTAATCGCAAATCGCAATCGCTTGCTGGAGCGATTTTTACAATGATAATGCAGTGCAAATGAAAATCGCAAATCGCAATCGCATAACAGAATTAATGAAAAATCACAATCGCAATCGCTGGCGTTTGTGATTTGTGATTGCGATTGCTAGTGGAAAAGGGCCCTAAAGGGCCCTTTTCCACTAGCAATCGCTAGCGTTCACGCTGAACGCTAGCGATTGCTGAATCGAAAAAGCTAAAAATTTACCGGCGATTTCCCGACGTTTGCGGCCGCGATTTTGCTATGCTGTGCACTGCATAGCAAAATCGCGGCAAAAGTCGCTCCGCGGCGCGATCGCGATCAAGTAAAAAACGAATCGCGGTAGTGGAAATTACCTACCGCGATTCCTATGTTAAAAAGCAAACCGTAGCGATTTTAAAATCACTAGCGGTTTGCGGTTTTGCGATTAAGCAGTCGCAAACGCCCTAGTGGAAAAGGGCCCTTAGAGCATAAGACGCAGTGACTTTTTCCCTTCACGTCTTATGGTCCGAAAAATACGGTATCAGAAAATATGCATAAACTGATAAGTACTGTATTTGCATCTCATTAAACATCCCCAACCTTCTTGTTATTTACAAAACTTTAATGCACATTAAACCTGCAAAGGGTCTATACAAAATACCAGCCAGACTCCTTAGTTGTTTGCACACAGTTTTGACAGTTGGACTGAGCAACTAGCGTTCAGTAAGAGCTTTTGAAAATAAAATAAAAACCCTGAAAGCCCCCAATGAGGAGATGGACTAGTTTAAAACCTGCCATATCTGTAGTATTTAAACGACTTGGTAAGGGAAGCAACATTGGAAAAAAATAATTTTAATACATTTTTCCGTAAGAAAAATATTTAATTTTTTATTTTTACTAAAGGCAAAACATAATAATTACTAAAACCTATATCCTAAAAAAACAAAACAAAAAAAAACAACAAAGCACTATGTATTTTAGCCTTTAAAAGGGAAGATGTCTGAGAGTGCCAGGAAGGGATAATATATAAAAATACCATATCACACAGACTCAGCTGATCTGTGGCTGATGAAGAAACAGGAGGAAGCTCTGCACAGCTAGTGATAGATCTCTGAGCTATGTATAACCTGACTGCTGGCTTTTCACACATCTTCACATCTGCAAGGTGCAATATACTGAATACACACTACAGCATCTCTCAAGAGAAAATGTACAGAAAATAAAGAGGATTGTTTTATCTCCTGTGCTCAGTCTCCCTATTTAATGTGTGCTAAAGAAAAAAATTAAAAATAACAGTAACAATGTACAGTAATTAACTTTCAAAAAAAAAAACGATGCTCATTTCTTCAGGGGCCATAAAAACAGAAAATTTTGAGAGGGTCTGATATAAAAGGACTTGCAGTGCACATGAGACTGGGACAGAAAAAAAAGTGTTACATACCTGGAGCTTCCTCCAGCCCCCTCACTTACAGTAGTTAGTAGAGATCTAATGGAAGTGACAGTTTGATTAGTTCATTTCTTCATGGGGGATTCTCAGTATTTATTTTATTATTTACAAAAGCACTCCCTGGAAAGGATCTATACAAAGATGCAGGCCGTCCCCATTACCTGTTTGCACACTTATCTGGCAGCTGGATTCAGCAACTGCTGTTCACCAAGTGCTTTTGAAAATAAAGAAAAGCCTGAAAATCCCCCATGAGGAGATGGGCTAATCCAAAACCTGTCAGTTCTGTTGGCTTTCCGCTAACTATTGTAGGTGAAAGCAACACAGGTTTAAAGTAATTTATAGCAAATTTTACTCTGAAAGAAATGTACTTTATATTTGTGTGTCATCGTGTATCTTACAATTTTTCGCAATAGTGGTCCTTTAAATGACTCATCTACAGTATTTACACTTTACAGACAGAAGTTGCACTCACTTGCATTGCGCATGGAAATACTTGATCAGGTTTTGCAGCAGATCGACACCCTTCTTTATCTTGATCTCATTTACCTTCAGAAGATACTGGAATAGGAACAGATGCAGCATTAAGGTGACACCACAAGGAGATGATGTTACAGCAAGTCATCAAAGCTGAAGAAAACCTACAGAAGCCCTCTGACAAATCACTGATTATTACAAGAGTGAAAGTTTGCTGTAAAACAATAGACCAGTAGCTTGTTCTACAATCTGTCATCTTCTGCAAAAACGCAAAGCTTATCCTCACACCAGCACTTTAATTATACAATAAAAAAAAGGAAGATACCTCAATTGCTCATTCAAAAAACAGAAGGATTTGTGACTGGCAGATAAAAAGTGGCTGTAAATGTATATCTAATGTTCTCCATTTACGCAGTGCTTGTGCCGCTACTGCATACATGTCAAACTCCGGCCTGCGGGCCAAATCTGGTCCTCAGAGCCATTAAATTTGGCCCCCAAGCAGTTTTCCCATTTTGCATTATGTTTGGCCTACTCTAGAACACCAGGGAAGCCATATGGGAAGGTTGTGGGCAAGCAAATAAAAACTAGGGAACTGTATAGGGGAGGGAGGACCACTAGACACCAGGTAATTGTATAGGGGAGGGGAGGGGATGGGCCTCTAGTCACCAGGGAACTGTATAGAGGAGGGAGGAACCACTAGACACCAGGGAACTGTATAGAGGGAGGAACCACTAGACACCAGGGAACTGTATAGAGGGAGGAACCACTAGACACCAGGGAACTGTATAGGGGAAGGAGGGGGGGACCACTACACACCAGGGAATTGTGTAGGGGAGGGTATAGGCCTCTAGACACCAGGGAACTGTATAGAGGAGGGATGGGGTCCATTAGACACCTGGGAACTATATAAGGAAGGAAGGTGGCCAGTAGACATTGAGGTTGGCCCACGACTAGGTCCCAGTGTTCTCGGCCCACTTTGTATTTGAGTTTAACACTCCTGCGCTACTGGAAAACAATGTGGTGATGAAGTCATAATGATGGCTGTGAATTTATTTCTATGGCTCCCCACCTGCACAGTGTGATGCCCATGCTGTTAGTGTACACCACTATTGGGATAAATCCAAGAGTACATTTCTTTAAACTTCCACAAACAGTGTAATGTACAAGTCTGGTATAAAAAAGTGGTGGCACCATATCTTTACCTCTTCTAAAATGCATGGAAGGCCCCAAGGCATGGAGTTATGCAGAATAGTAGTAGTAATAATAATAATAATATTATATCAGCTTCAAGCAAATCATGCACATATGGATCTGAGGCTTTCCATGTCCTCCTGGCCCTCATCATTGCCGTATGCGGACCGCCAAAACATATCAGACAAAACCGTGTGGAATAGGTTATGTGGCCATGCTCATACAGGAGGATGGACGCATGAGTACAGCCACACCTGCACAGTAAGCTGGAGCCACTCATCCACAAGCGGCTCTGCGCTGCTGCGCAGGCACAGCCGTACTTGCATGGGTGCAGTACGGCCGCATTTGTGCAAGAAAAGGAGCATAGTCCCGATTTAAAGAGAGCCAAAGGTGGGTTTAAAAAATGAAAACAAGTAGACTACTTGATCTGCGGGCTGAGCGGCTCAGGTAGCTGCAAAAATCGCTGCTCCCATAGGCCACAATGGCCCACTTTCACTTTCCGTGACCACTAAATCATGACGCTGCACTGAGAGACTGTGTGTCTCTCATAGTGTACAGGGAGGCGGGGGAAGCATCAGGGGGCGCGGCCAGGGGGAGAGAGCTGCCCAATGGCAGGAATGCCCCTGGTGGGAGTTTTGAACACGGAATTCTTCTCCCGTGTTTACCTCTGAGTTAGCGACAAATCTTGTTGCTAAACTCGGGAGGCTATAGTGCGATGATGGGGGAGGGGGGGGCAGTCAGAGAGCAGCAGTTGGAGGACACAGAGGCATGTGAGGAGGCAGAGAACATGTCCTTCCCCATGTTTGCGTGGGTTTCCACAGCCCTAAAGCATACTTGTAGGTTAACTGGCTTTAAATTGGTCCTAAACTCAACTGTGATAAAGACTACTATCAAATAAGGGACATTATTCTGCGAGTTCCTTTCAGGCACAGTTACTGCCATGAATTATTCAGTGTACTCTGTAAAGAACCACTAAAAATGTTAATGCTGCACAAATGCATAATATTCATAATAATGCATGAAAACAAACTCTACAAAGGCAGCAGAGTGGTGGCTGGAAGTAGAGAAAGCAAAGGCTCTCACTACAAAGTCACAGTACAAAGAGACAGAGGCTATTAGGCATGAAGAGCAGAGACACATGGAATGCATCAATTGATATGTGCGCTTGTAGAGCCGGCAAATATACAGCTTTCTCTATCCTGACAGGCTCTGAACTTTTGCCAGTATTTCAACTTTAACATTTGACTTGCAGTGTATGGTAGCCATACACTGGTCGATTTGCCATCAGATCGACCAACAGATAGATCCCTCTCTGATCGAATCTGATCAGAGAGGGATCGTATGGCTGCCTTTACTGCAAACAGATTGTGAATCGATTTCAGCATGAAACCGATCACCATCTGTGAAGCTACTCTACTGTTTAAACTTCCTGCCGGGACAGGAAGTTCGGTGAAGCCAAGCCAGCCGGACCCGGAGACCAGCGCGGAGAAGACGACAGCGGAGACCAGGGGACACGTGCCAGCCGGAGCAGGTAATGTATCGCCGCTAGCGTCGGCCGTCGGGCATTCGAAAGCCGCTATCGACGCACTCCCAACCCGCCGGCGGTCGAGCAAAATCTTCCGCACGGACGGATCGACGGGAACGATTGATTTCGGACGGAAATCGATTGTTCTGTCAGCGTTTGATCACAGTGATCGAATCTGCTGTACATCGGCGGGAAAATTGTTAGGTGTATGGGCCCCTTTATACTAGTCCAAGTGCCCGGAAGAAAAACCCATATGGCCGCGACTATTAATGGAGGACTCAGAAAAGTAGTTAAAGGAACACTAGCGATTAACTTTTTTTTTTTAACCTGGGATTGTGAGAGCTGGTAAATAATGATGAATATAATTCACTTGCTTATCGCTTTTGTTTAGGGTTTCAAATTCCTTTCACTGTAAACTGAGGGAAGTCTGCTCTAAACTGACGGCAGAGAGAGCCATGAGGGGAGGGGGAATTCCCTCACAGTGCAACAGTGCGTGCGTGCGCGTGTGTGTGTGTGTGTGTGTGTGTTACGTGTGTGGGTTGTGTGTGGGTGTGGGCTTGTGTATGTGTGGGTGTGTGTATGTGTGGGTGTGGGTGTGGGCGTGTGTTTGGTATGTGTGTGGTGTGTGTATTTGTGGGTGAAAGTCCTGCGTCTCTGACTGAAGTGTCTGAAGAGAGCAGAGAAAATGTAACTTGTTATAAACATTTGTAATGGTCTGTGACACCACAGCTTTTTATAATTTTGTTTTTGCTTTCAGAGGAAAAATACTCTGTAGTCTAATATTCAAAAAAACAACACTGCCTGTGCATTGAAGCAGACACCCCTTTTGAGAATAATTTGTCCCAATAGATCTAAATTCTACACACAATAAATTTAAGCTTTTGCCTCTGATATTTAACATGAAAAGTAGGAAAATGTTTGCACAGCTACTTAGACTGTATTTGTACGTTGTCATTGTAGAACACTTGGTTTGATAGTGTTCCTTTAATTATTCTGTTTGCGGGATTTTATATGAAGTTATGTTATGGATAGATGGGTTACCTTTCATCTTGCATGTTTAAGGAAAAAAAAAAAACAAAGCTAGGTATAAATGCTTGGATCTTGAGATTTAGTCTTTCATGATCATCTACTGCAAAAATGTAGCACCAGTAACCTACAAAGTACTTTGTTGTGCATCAAGTCAAACTATTTGTCCACTACCTACCGTCATTGTAAAGGTGGCCACACACCATACATTTTTTTTAAATATCTGTTCAATTTAAGAACTGCAATCAATTTTTCTGACTGATTGTAACATTTCAAAAATATGACCAACGTACCACCTACATGTTCAATTTCTCCCCAATTATGATAAAAATTATTGGAAACTGAGAAAATTGCTAGGGTATGTATATTAATAAATTGACAAACACACACCATACAATCTTTAGAAAAAAAAATAAGAAAAATTTCCAGCATTCCGGATCGATACAAATCGAAAAAAATAGGACATCAGATCAGACTTTTCAGTCGAATGAAAAAAAAAAAAAAAGCTTATTTTTTTTAGGAGATATTTCTCGAATTGCTGTAAAATTGGATCATTTTATTGTAACGTGTGTGGCCACCTTTATGGTGACTTATCTATTTCTTCTGTCGCAATACGGCCAATTTGATCACTCTATCGAATCCATTAGAAATCGATGAAGCAGGAGGCCTGCTGTGTAATAGAGGAACAATCCCCTCATTTCCCTGCAAACAATTTCCAAGTGAAACTGGTCAAATAGCTTAATCAGCCCGGACAGAAAACGTAGGTCGATTGGCGGCGTGACGAGAGCAGTGGTAGATCTATGGCCCATAGCGTTGAATTGGATCAAACAGTGCAACACTGCGGTCCAATAAATTTTTAATCGATTTAATTCTGCAACCTATTGAAAATCTGTTCCTAGTGTGTGGCACACATCAGACAGATTGCTGTCAGATTTGATTTGAGAGCATCTGACAGGAATTTTTCTGAAGGTCGATTATGGTGGAGCTGCAGCCAGTTCCACTTCAGCTGTGGCTCTGCTCTGCTGTGTAGCTGCAGCCCGAATCGCTAAGCCATGCTATGCACTGCTATAAATGCTGCATAAACCTGCAGCCTGCCGCCCAGAGTCACACATCTCTGCTATCTGGATGGCAACCCACTAGATAGACAGAGTTTCCCTGCCCCACTCTTATGAGCGAAATGCTGCAGCTTCGGCCCAGATTCGGATGTATTGGAAATGAAATAGGCCCTCAATGTATGGCCACCTTTAGGCTATTGTCCCTACAGCAGGGTGCCTTCTGCTTATCTTATCCTCCACCCATTCTACATCAGCTATACAGTAATATAAACTTTCGATAACTCTCACGGCATAAACACAAGAGAAAAAAAAAAAGAAAACACAATATATTGATTTAACTTTATACATAAATGATAGAACTTGTACTTTGTAAAGCTCTGTGGAAGATGTCAGTTCTATATAAATACAAAAAGTACAAATTTAGTTTTACATTTTTACCTGGAGCTCCTCTTTAACAAGCCAAGCTAAAATTCTGACTGTCCCCCAAAAGCCCTGCATGAGCAAACAGGCTGCAAGTTTACCTCACACATTTGCAGCTGGAAGACCCTTCGTTCTTTCTCCATCTCCTCCGCAATCTCAGCGCCACTGATCTCCGTGCGGATCATTCCATGCAGCTTGGCGTGCTCCTTCTTCTCCTTCTCAATTTTAGTTCTGATAGAAAATTAACCATCGATAAAAATCAAGGGAAATTGTGGCTTCCTACAAACACTTGACACTTTCGACTAATACCATATACGGTATACCCGCATAAGCCACCATGGCAACCTTCAGATAAGCCTCCCCCCAACGTGGTACCTTAGCCCCCCCCATGCAGAGCGGTTCAATAAACACCAATGGAGTCCGGAAGATGTACTGATCCTTTCACGTATTACTAAAATTATATTCTTTCCAGTGACACTGTGCGTAATACCCTTCACAATGTCCTTAGATTGTAGGCTGCCAGCTATATATGAGAGAGAGTCCCACCAAGCAAGTCCAATTACAATAGTAGCGCCATGCAATCAATTCGCAATCTTCTTAAATAGTGGAGCACCTTAAAAATAAGTAGAGAGAGAGAGAGATGCACTCTCATGGCGAGTAAAGCCTCAATAATATCACCCTTGTGCACAGCACATTTAGTGAGGTAACTGCCACCTATTTAAGAGACCACAACTGCCCAGGGCAGAGCTTGGGTAAACGAATGCTGGTACTACTTCGAGCAGGAATGGCCGGGGACACGTGAGAGGTGACCGGAGCCTTAAGCAACAGGTTATTGTGATACGCCTATGAATCATTGTTTTTAAGTACGTGTATTTTAGTGGGGACCTGGTGGCTACCTTATTAAACTTTTTTACGTTATGTGGAGCACTTCCCTCTTTTAGATACGACTACAGAAGTTTGTGATATGCAAATGTGAAAGAATATATCTGGTGAGCAGAAGCACATATAGGGGAGGTTCCCGTCTTTTAAATAGGAGGTAGTTACCTCACTATCCCTATCATTCATAAAGAAGCTGTCGGTAAGGGGAATCAATGCGGGAAAACACAGCTGCCGGTATTTTAGACTTCTGGGTGGGCATTCATAAAAATGTATCCATGTGCGGTAGCAGTGCAGAGATTCCCCGAACTAGGCAGGCGGTAGGCAGGCGGAAGGGTTGCGGAGACACGGAAGCTGCCGAGTTGATACATTTCTCAGTGTTCTGCTCTGCTGCAGCTGCCTGGGAGGTCTGTGTGTCTCCATTCACTTAACATTGTTATCGCCACATCAGAGGGAGCGGTACTTCCCGACCTCACACCGCTTGCAGTGATCTTTATGAATTAACATTTTGCTACATTTGTTCCGATAATCAC
The DNA here is from genome assembly GCF_040937935.1 of Hyperolius riggenbachi. Classification (NCBI taxonomy): domain Eukaryota; kingdom Metazoa; phylum Chordata; class Amphibia; order Anura; family Hyperoliidae; genus Hyperolius; species Hyperolius riggenbachi. The sequence continues at coordinate 94,798,583 of NC_090649.1, forward strand.
CGCACAAGGCGGTGATTTATCACTCTGCGCGGTAGTGTCATTTTTTCATGTGGAAGGAGCCTTTATGAATGCTGACTTTGCCGAGTGTTCAGTAAAGTCAGCTGTTTTATGCATTTCTGCATGCGGAAATGCTTTATGAATGATAGCCTATATGTGCGTAAGGGTGATATTTTTGAGGCTTTACTCGCTATGAGAGTGCATCTATCTCTCTCTGCTTATTATTAAGGTACTCCACTTTTTAAGAAGATCGTGAATTGATTGCATGATGCGACTATTGTAATTGGAATAAATTTATATCACAATGCACTCAAAATAATATTTTCCGTAAAAGTAGATTGTTGAAGGTATAAAAGATGATTGCACTTACAAACAGAACTGCACAACACTCTTTAAAACCGGTCATCATCCTTAAAAGGAACCTGAGGTGTCAGACCTATGGAAACTGCCCTATTTGTTTTCCTTTTAAACAATACCAGTTGCCAGGCAATCCTGCTGATCTTTCTGGGCAGTAGGGTCTAAATCACACACCAGAACCTTGTCAGATTTGACACAAACATCTGATCTGCATGCTTGTTCAGGGTCTATGGCTTAAAGTAATAGAGGCAAAGGATCAGCAGGACAGCCAGGCAATGTGAATTATTTAAAAGGAAGCAAACATGTCCGTCTCCATATCCCACTCACCTTGTTATCCCTTTAAACGAAATATACCTAATTGATATTTATTATAACAAGAGTACAAAGAATTACAAAGCATCCACTATATGCATACAGCTGGTTGAGAAACTGGCCAAATGCCCGGCATCCTGCCCACACCAACCAGCTGCATACACTCTCCTGAAGCCACTCTGCTACTACTGCAGCTTACAGTGGGGACCGAGAAGTGGATACTGCCTGGAAGGCTTTATCACAATGCCCTTAGAGGAAAACTGAAGTGGGAGGTATAATGGAGGCTGACATATTTATTTCCTTTTAAGCAATACCAGTTGCCTGGCTATCCTGCTGATCCTCTGCCTCTAATGCTAGGTACACACTGAGATTTTCTGGCTGATTTACTGTCAGATCGGTTATTTCCAACATGTTTGCTTTCCGAGCATTTTCCATTTGATTTATGATTACAGTGAACGGAAATCAATCAGAAAATGCTCGGAAGCATAAAGGGGCCCATACACTGGTCGATTTCAGCCGTCTATTGACCGATCGATGGGAAACCGATTGCCGATCGATTGGCCGATCGATCGAGTTGCGGCCGATTTCGATCGATTTGGTCGATCTGCCAGGATGGAAAATCTAGGTCGATCTGCTGCTGCCAGCAGATCGATGGCCCATAGAGTAGCATTGGATCTAATGGTCCAATAATGCATTTAGATCGATTTCCAATAGATTTCATTCTGAAATCTCTTGGAAATCTGTTCCTAGTGTGTGGCACACATCAGATAGATTCCTGTCAGATTGGACCTGACCGGCATCTGCCAGAAATCTATCTGATGGTCAAATCTGCTGCAAATCTATAAGTGTATGGCCACCTTTTGGGAGACTGCATCAGGGGATAAAAACTTTTATCTTATCCCTGTCCCTATTACGCAGGGGGTAGTGATCTGGTCAAGCTGTATTGCACTATTAATGTTTGGTTTGGTTTTAACTTTTTTTTTTTTTTAGATGGAATAAATTCTGGAAGTTTTGCTTGATACAAACAACTACTGGAGAAGTCTTATGCTGGGTACACACGATGAGTTTTTTTCGGTCTATTTTCTGTCTGATCGATTTCCGATTCGATTCTGTTATCTTTTCTTATCTACTTCCATGAGAAATTGATCAGAAAAACAATCGAAAATAAGATTGTCTGAAATTATCTATCGAACCACCTACCTAACACAAAATTAGATGGTGTGTACCTAGCATTAAGGTGGCCATAAGCGTATAGATTTGCAGCAGATTCGACCATCAGATAGATTTCTGTCAGATGCCTGTCAGGTAGAATCTGACAGGAATCTGATGTGTGCTGCACACTAGGAATAGATTTCCAATAGATTTCATTCTGAAATCTATTTGAAATCGATCTAAATGCATTATTGAACCATTATGCTGGGCATACATGGCTTGTTTCTGCTGCTTGATTCTACCGTTCGATCGTTCCGCCGCTCAATACTGCAGTCAATTCTCTTATCTTCCGCTCGTTTTTCTTATCTTTTCGCATTCACTTCTATCACAAATCGAGCCGCGGAACGATCAAACGGGAGATCGGACATGTCGGAAAGTATCTATCAAGCCATCTATCTAAAAAACGAACTGTGTATTCACAGCATTGGATCCAATGCAACTCTATGGGCCATCGATCTACTGCCAGCAGCAGATCGACCTACATTTTCCATCCTGTCAGATAGATCAAGATCTATTGAAATCGGCCACAAAAATCGATCAATTTGATAGAATAGATTTCCGATCGATCCATTCCATAGAATCGATCGTTGGATTGATGGCTGAAATCGACCAGTGTATGGGTCCCTTTATTTTTGGCGAGACAGCTACATACAAGCGCTAGATTCAGGTCAGTGAGGTGGCGACTGCATGAGAGGGACGCGGTGTGTTGCTTACACAGAGACGCTTGTCACTTATCACGGAGGCACACACTTGGTTGAGCACTGCAGGCACTTTACTCAACAGTATTACTCCATGTTAGATTCTATCCATAGGTACTGGCATTTGGAGTTGCGGAGAGTGCAGCAATTCAACTTTTCTGAATTTATTTGCATCCATCCTGGAACAATTTCTGCATGTGACCCCACAGTGTACTTTTAGGACTGATTTGGTTTGTGTTGAACACCTTGGCACTTTTTTTCCTACTTTCTTAAATTCATACTTGAACTCCAGGTTTTATTTTGTCTGCAGAAAATCACCCAATTACTTGGAATTTTGTATTCATTAACTATCATTCCAGCGCGCAGGAAGGACTGTCGCGCACAGATGCAGGACAATGTGAAAATGATAACTTCCTGGAAAAGATCCAATGCACTGAATTCCCACGATTCCGAGATGAATTCCTTTTCCTGTGACAGCTCCTCATTAAGTTCTGGGAAGAGACACCTGAATGGCTGCCCTGAGCCAGTTTCACTCCTTCCACTCTCTGTATGATGAAACCTGGGACTGGATAAAAGAGTAAGGGGGCGTGTACAGCGCGCTGCTCTCATAGCTCTGCCATGACTCACGTGTGATTCAATAACACGCTCCTTTGTGTGACATAAAAGCTTGGTAAGTGCATGCAGTAACAGTCACAAAGAGGAAAGTGATATGCCAAATAACTGTGTATCAGTAACAGGGCTCCAATACAAAGAGCCAGAGAAGTGTTACAGAGAAGTACTCTACAGTTTGCAAAATGGTCTATGATAAAAGTAAGCCTCCAGCAAATCAGGCAATGTATCAATATTGTAAAAATAGTATTATTCCCATCTAAACTGGTAAAAGCATGAACCCCGCATAAGGTCAGATTAAAAACCATAACCCATACGGGTTTCATGTGCTCCTTATTGTGACATTATTTAAAGGGAATCTGACCCCTCCCCCCTCCCAGTTTAACTCACCTGGCGCTTCTACCAGCCCCCTGCAACCATGCTGTGCCCCTGCTGTGATTCTGCAATGGACAAGTGACGGAGTGATGCGCATTCTTAATCCTGCTCCTATTCATTGAAGTGTTTTGCACATGCGCAGTGAAGCCACGTGGACCAGGGACGTGCATCCTGCTGACAGAGGGACACTGCAGGATAACTGGACCATCGTAGTACTACGGCGCTGACACACGATGGCTGCAGGAGGCTGTTAAACTGAGGGGGGAGATGGGGAGGTTTGAGGGTTTTTGATTGATGCTCCCTTTAAATATGGGGAATTGAGTAGTTAATAATTCTTCAAACACTACCCCCCCCCCCCCCCCCCCCATGTGGCCAGTAATGCAGATGCCCCCAGCATTATTAGAGCCGCGTAGCTATGTGACTATATTTATCTGATCCTGCCGCCTCCCTTCTCCTCTTCCTCCCGGCAGCCACTTGCTCTCTGCTGCATGCGCGGCTCCTGATCACATGACATAGGGAGCACAGAGTGAGTGGCTGCTCTAATGCTTTGCAAGGTGGGTGAGAGGAGGAGCTGGCCCCCATAGCCCTCGGGCCTCCTCGTCACCACATGGGTCATGGGGGCTATTGTTACGCCCCTGGCTCAAATGTTACCTTGACATGGTAATTTGCTTCTGCAGCTAAGAATTAGGACATGAAGCTGCTGTAAGAAATGCGCACTTGGTAGTGTTCTTAGTATCTGGTCTGCATCATTTCCACTGTTCAGACAGCAAGGGGGAAGTCACAGTCGGAGTCTGTCTGAGAAAAATGCAGCTTCAAGACAGGCAGTCTATGGTACAGGAAGTGGCCAGTATGTGCTCCTGAGTCCTGACCAGGTATTTTACCTCAGTGTAGAAGTGTATTGTAAAATTAGGAAAATTTATAAGAACAGGATGCTGATCCCACAGCCATGCTAACTACCCGTATATACTCGCATATAAGCTGAATTTTTAAACACATCTGGTGCTGGCAGTGACGTGTGACAGAGCCTGCACAATCGCCAGTGTAATGATCGGGGATGCCCTTCTTCCGTCCAGTACTCGCTGTGTCTCATACAGATGACGCCATCTAGTTGCGTCTTTAGACAGCAATTACTGGACAGAAGAGGGAAATCCCAATCATTACACTAACAATTGTGCAGGCTCTTTCACACGTCACTGCCAGCACCAGATGCCTAAAGGCTGAGTGCACATTTGTTTATGGGGAAGGGACTGCCTCATACTGGGGGCACATCTGGCTATTTATATTTGGGGGAGAGGCTTATATTCGAGTCAAACAATTTTTCCTTGTTTCTGAGGTAAAAGTGGGTACCTTGGCTTATATGTCAGTATATACGGTAATCCATAATAGCCAACGAAGGAAAAGCTAAAGTTTCTGACTTACACTTTTGTTTCATAGTCTTTCCATGCTTTATCAAAAGGTTTCTTCAAGTCCTAAAACAAATAAAAAGACATTAATTAAATGAACAGATGCTACAGAGTTTTTTAAGTACACCGGTCACTTCCTTTATCAATTTAACTCACTACACTACACAGGTGGCCTAATTCATTAACTCATACACATCTAAAAAAAAAAAAACAGATTAAGGTGATCGTGGCTGAATCAGTAGTTGTGTGATTGAAATAAAACTTTTAGTTGTGTAAATAACTTTTAGACACACCGACACAGACATTTATATTGTGCTTTTCTCCTGACGGATGCAGGCACTCTCTATAGGCAGTAGCAGTGTAGGGGAGTCTTGCCCAAGGTGCTGGCTTACTGAACAAGAAGAGCAGAGATCTGAACCCAGGTCACCTGTGTCAGAGGCAGAGCCCGTAACCAGTACACTATGCAGCCACTGCACGGTTTGCACAGTGCTGCAGTGATAAAGTTTCTCACGTGCCATAGCCCAAAGCTCCTCAAGTCAATTTCCAAGTGAATTATTTATAAGGGTTATTAAATATAAAATGCAACAGCCTGGTTACTGAAAGCTGTACAAATCTAATGCATAATTAATATAACCTTAAAAGAAAATAAGCTCACCTACCCCTTTTACACCCTTGAGGTCTCCTTTCAATAAACTATCCAGTGGGAATGTTATAATATTGTTCATATTTTGGACCTGTGGGGGGAAAAAAAGACACAACATCAATGGCTGATAACAGAAGTCAACGGAAACAAATAGATGTAGACAACCTTATTGTGTGCAAACAGAAACCTGCACAGAAAACAAAACCATGTTAGAACACAACAGCTGTTTGATTTGATCAGAGAAGAATGTAGCGTTCCCTACAGGTTCAAGACTAAGCACTTTATTGTTATTGTTTATCACAAGAAAATTACTTTTCCTGACAACCCACAAGGTGCAGATAAAGAACACAAATGACATTAACAAAGTAAGAAATAGAAGACATATAACGTATGTCAAATATTTAAAAATGCTGTATAGTGTGAAGTGATTAGCAACACAATTATTAATGCACCCATTAATGAATAATATATTGCATGTTACCAATATGACTTATTGAACTTAGCCTTTTAGCAGCCAATTTATTTAGAGGCTTGCAAGAGAGCTTCAAGCCAATTTATTTTAAAACATTTTTTATGTATTTGTTACATTTTCCTGCTTCTAAAGTAATACTGCTGTAATGTGTATTTATGGCCACTTGTCACTAGGGGGCAGTGTGATGCAATAACAGAGAATGTCCGATTTCAGTTTCTGTATTTTCTGCTAGTAGAGAGAGAGAGATCAAAGCATTCCAATAATTTACAGCACAACGAGTTCTGCCAACTGAGGTCAAAAGCACTCATTTTGAACAAGATAACTCTATTGAAGCTGCTAATAAGTTAAAGGACAACTAACCTAAAAAGTAAATAGAGGCTGCCATATTTATTTCCTTTTAAACACTGCACATTACCTGGCTGTCCTGCTGATCATTTGCCTCTAATACTTTTAACCATATACAGTACACTAAACAAGCATGCAGATCAGATGTTTGACTTTATGTATGACTTCATTTGCTGCATGCTTGTTTCAGATGTGTGATTCAGACACTACTGGTGCATGAAAGATCAGCCGGACTACCAGGCCACTGGTACTGTTTAAAAGGAAATAAATATGGCAGTCTCCATAGTCCTCTCAGGTCAGCTGTCTTTTAAAACAAATAATCTCCAAGAAGATTCAGAGTTTAGAATGTTTATGGGAAAGCGTTTAGGCGTTTTTTTTTATTCAGTTTGTTAGTGTGTATGCATATCTAAAACATCTACCTGATGGTTAAAGCTCAAAGTACTTCCAGGACTAGTGTCATCATTGATGATGTTTTTTGGCCCTTCTCATACACAGTCTTAAACAAGAGTTTGAGTGATGGTAGTTCAGTGCAGCTAATGGGGTTCATTTTGTCCTGCCTACAGCGAGTTGGGCACGGAGTAAGAGAAAAGACGGCTTACTCTGCTGCCCATGAAATTCCCTGCAGAATAACATACAATTCCCCCTCGTCGTAGCAGCCCGGAGGAAGAAGTAATTTAAAGAATTTCCCATTGCATGGGCCGCAGACTGGTGCTATACTGGCACCCAACTTAAGCACTACACGGCCTGCGCCGTGCACCAAACCATCTGCTTTGAGATAATGACCTATGCAATTTTGTACGCATGACAGTTCATATTTTTTTTTTAATAAATGCAACACTTACATTGCTTGAGTAATAGGCAACACAAGTGATGCATGTACCTAGCAAGTTATGCAATTTGCCCTAATCGCTTTGTAAATAGTGCAAATCCTGGTCATTTTAATGTGCGCTGTCTACACACGTTACGATGACTGTTCTTTTATGAATTCACCCCAATGCCTTTTAAAGAGACGAGACTAGAGTGGAGACATTTGTTCATAATGCAACAGCCTCATGAGTGGTGAAAACCAAAGACAAAACATGAGCACTAACACCTAATACTAACTGTGAAGCATAGTGGGGGAAAGGTAGGGATTTGGATTTGTTTTGCAGCTATAGGATCTGGACACTTTGCAGTCACTGAGTTGATCATGACCTCTTCTGTATACTAGAGTCAAATGTGAAGTAATGCGTGAGAAAGCTAAAGCTTGGTGAAAACTGGGCCATGCAACAGAACAATGATCACAACGACGCCAGAAAATCTACTACAGAATTGCTGATGAAGAATCAAGGTGTTAAAAGGACCCAGTCAAAGTTCAGACCTCAACCCAACTGAAATGCTGCGGTGGAGCTTTAGGAGAGCTGTTGATGAATGAATGCCCGCAAAGCACAATGAATTTAAGCAATGCTGTAAAAAAGAGGTGGTGAAAATTCCTTCTCAATGTTAGAGATTGATATAGCATAACAGAAAATGAATACTTCAAGATATTCACAATTTGGAGAAAAGAGGCGCCCTGGTGCATACAAGCTTTTAAAAGCAGTTTAAAATCAAATAAGGTAGCTTACCTCAATGACAAAATATTTATGATAACAAAAGATTTTATTTAGCACAGGTAACTTGTTTCGCGGGTCTGAGCCCACTTCCTCAGGCCAATAACAGTGTCAAATGAAAAATTCAATTCAGCATAGGGAGCCTCCCTATGCAAACCTTCTTTGTGAGCAGTGTCTTACTTTATTAACAATCATACTCAACACACCACACTATTGGGCTCCAGTCTTTTGTCTCCTTTGTCTTTTCCTACAGGATGCCAAGACACCCATACTTCACTACTTCAAGATATTGCTGCTGACTATGAATCTATCAGCTATCTGGGTGATGCATGAAGCAGGGGTTAATTTGCTGTGCGCAAATTACCTTTACAGCTGCTAGCAGTGTACTGTGCAATGCTAAATTAACGCGAACAATGGTACATGGGTAACGCAATCGATACTATGGTAATACATGTTACACTATTCCCCCAAACACGTTTTTGGAGTACCAATCGTCTAACCCATGTACCACAGGTCCATTGCTGGCGGTAGTAATAATAATATTGCTGTGCGCTGCCTACGCTTTGTACATTAACCCCATAGTATCATAAGGTGGAGTTCCACATATGGGTTCTACACTGTGGCTTCATATTCACAATCAGTGGCGTAGCTAAGGGGCTTTAGACCCAAAAGCAAGTTCTACATTGGGCCCACCAAGCATTCTATACAGAACAATTATATGGTGCACCAAAACCTGCCCAAGACTTCCACCGTAGGAGAGGTGTAAGCAGGGGGGGGGGGCAGGAGAGACAGTTGGTAAATAATTACTACTATTAAAACCATCTACAGAAGTCATCATTACCAGCGCAGGACCAATAAAGAGCCAATACTGCCATTGAGGGAGGGATCCTCGGGGCGCCGGTGTGGTCACAACCTCTGCATCCCCTATTGCTACACCACTGTTCATAACATAGTGACACCATGGAATCTGTTGTGTGTTGGTTTTACTGTAGAAAGGAAAGGATGACTCGGTCTCCACCTGGGTTTCAAGTGGATCCGAGATAAACTTTGACTCATTGCATAATTCTGTTCCTTTCATATAGTTTATAGGGCATTCCTCAAGCCACATACTTTTTGGTTTTTGTTTTTATACTCTAATTCCCTATAAACTAAACAAGCCTTGCCCACAGCGAAAGGGGGGGAGGAGAGGGGACTGAATTTTTCATAGTACACACAGGCAAGCTGATAGCATCTCCAGCCCTAAGGCCTGTGACAATGTGACAAACAGAACATGGCTACCCTCATTGTATCACAGGAATAAATAATCAAACTATTGAAGCTTTTTGCAGCTAGATTTGCTGTGTAAACTATCTAAACTTTAGATAAGATATATAGACAAGTTACTTGTTATAGTTAGTTTTTCATCTCTGATCTGCTTTAAGCCACAATGGTTAAGTTTATTAATCCATAGTTTACAAAAACCCAAGACGTTTCGCCCAACAGCCTTTATCAAGTGTTTTGGCCCGAAAAGTTGTGTTTTTGTAAACTACAGATTAATAAACTTAACCATTGTGGCTTAAACCTAGGTGGAAACACAGTCATCTTTTCTACAGTGTATTCCTGCACCTTTACAGGATACAGGTGTGGACTGGTTGACTCCCTGGTATATGTTAATACAGCAGTTTGAGCTGAGGGTCAGTCTTTTCCATTGGTGTGTTGGTTTTACACCTCAGATTGGATTTAAATATTTCAGAAACTGCTAAGGACCAGATGATTATTATTATTTCCCGTTATCATAGGATAACATTATCGTCTCAAGCGCACAAACCTTCACTCGTCATTACGCTGCCTTTTATTAATGTAAGTGGAAGTTGTCAGGCTGCAAGTCCCCAGTGGTGAAACTGTCACAAGCTAAGCAGATGATTGCACAGCTTCCCAAAGCAATTACCATTGGAAAAAAAAAAAAGAAAAAGCAATTCTCTGGCAAAAGTCTCAACAATTGTCTCAGTGATGGATGTGAAGCAACGCACATTTTTCACTGCAATATCACTTTAACCCTCTGGTAGGGATTGGCTCATTGTGAGATAGATTCAGGTTCTGCTCAGACAAACACCTATTATTCAGCCAGCATGTGCTCACCAAAGGACCTTCACTGTGACAATGGCTGATTGTGTCTGTCAGAATTTCAATTTGCAGGTAGGTTGTTTTCTAAATCTATTTGGATGTCAATAGAGTCCTCACTGTCTTGACATGTGAAGGACGAGAGCTGTCACATAGTAGCTTTCCCCTGATTCTTTCATGTAAAACAAATTATGCCATAAATCATTAAAGGAAATAAGAACAGAAATACAAAGTCATCGGGTCCCGTGGTACTAATGAAACATGAAGGATGAGAAATGATGAGGAACTGACAGCTTGAGACGTCTAGCAGTGATGAATCTAGCACCACTAATACACAATTAAAGTGGACCTGTCAGTACAAAAAAGACTTGTACAAGAACATCCTTTCTTATATTATTAATAAATTATGTTCTTATTAATTTACTAAACAAGACAAAACATTCATATCACGGTTTTCTCCTGGCGGACCCAAAGCACCAGAGCTGCAGCCACCAGGGTGCTCTCTTTAGGCAATAGCAGTGTTAGAGAGTCTTGCCCAAGGTGCTGGCTACTATTTAGAAGGCTCCTGAAATACCAGAACGTGTGTGGAAATTCGCTGGATGACCAAGTGACAACGTGGCTTTAGAACCTGACTTCCTGGTCACCAGGAACCCTCCCTGTGGAGTGGGTTTCATTAGAAGCTCAGGGGCAGAATTATCTGGAAAAGGAAAGTAAATCTGGAGCTCCACTGAAGCAGATATCTAAAACAACCAATCAGGTTGCAGTTGTTAGATGAATCCTAGATTTGGATAGGTCACTCTAAGCATCTGGACTACTTTTGTTTCAGTTTTTCTTACACCATAATTATAAAACAGACCCGAGTGTGGAATGGGCCGCCTTGAGTCATTGCAACGATGATTATAACCTTAGTATTATTATTTATTGTATTTATTAAGTGCCAACATATTACGCAGCGCTGCACAATAGATAAATGGGTTAACATACAAGGTAGAACATACGGAAACTCACAACAAAACAAGATCATGCAAATGATTTGATAACAATACAGTGTCATAGGTCAAAATAGACACTGTTCTAGTCCACAAGAGGGTGATTGTCAGTAAGATTGCATAATGAAGCTGGAAACACTAGGGAGGAGGGCCCTGCCAGAGGCTTACAATCTAAAGGGTGGGGGTGGAGACAATAGGTGCATCTTTTGAGAGGGTGTCTAACAGAACATATTTTGGTGCTGGTGTATGGGGGTATGCTAGCATGAAGAGGTGAGTCTTGAGAGCTTGTTTGAAGATATTAAAGGTTGGGGCGAATTCGACAGCTGGTGGGAACGAGTTCCAGAGAGTAGGGGCAGCCCTGGTGAAGTCCTGCAATCGTGCATGTGACTGAGTTATGCGTGGTGCGACTAGGCGCAGGTCATTGGAGGATCGGAGGGGGCGGGCTGGTATGTGCCTGTGGACCATATCAGAGATGTAGGTCGGGCAGGTCTTGTGCACTGATTTGTAGGCCAAGCACAAGATTTTGAAATTGATCCTAAAGCTGATGGGGAGCCAGTGTAAGGCTTTACAGAGCGGAGTTGTAGAGGCGTTGCGGTGAGAAGAATGTATCAGTCTGGCTGCCGCATTCATTACCAATTGAAGTGGGGCAGTATGGTTAGAGGGGAGGCCAGACAAACGAGAATTGCAGTAGTCTGATGACAAGGGCGTGGATAAGGAGTTTAGTGGTGTCAGGGGACAGGTAGGAGCGGATCTTGGAGATGTTGCGGAGGTGGAAGTTGCAGGATCTGGCAATAGTTTGGATGTGGGTTTTAAAGGAAAGTTCAGAGTCCAGAGTAACGCCTAGACAGTGGGCTTGGGAGGTAGGGCGGATGGTAGTATTTTCGATAGTGATGTGCAGAACTGGGAGGGGTGCAGCTGTGTGGGGTGGGAATATTAGAAGCTCAGTCTTGTCCAAATTAAGCTTCAGGTACCTGGCAGCCATCCAGTGAGGCAGGAAGAGACTTTGTCCATGGTAGAGGAGAAGAGATCTGGGGTGTGGAGATATATCTGGGTGTCATCGGCATACAGGTGGTAATTGAAACCCATGGAGGAGATGATTTTGCCAATTGAGGCAGTATAGAGTGAGAACAGTAGTGGTCCTAGGACAGAACATTGAGGAACACCAACTGAGAGGGGTGTAGGAGTGGATGAGGAGCCATTGAAAAATGTTGTGAAGGAGCGGTTGGAGAGGTAGGAGGAGATCCAGGCTAAGGCTAGGTCCTGAATGCCCATTAGCTTCAGGGAGTGGAGGAGGGAGTGGTCGACAGTGTAAAATGCCGAGGAGAGGTCCAGGAGGAGCAGGATGGAGTACTTACCTTCGGCTTTGGCAAGGACAAGGTCATTGACCACTTTGGTGAGGGCTGTTTCTGTAGAATGGGCTGTGCGAAAACCAGATTGCAGAGGATCGAGAAGGGAGTTGGAATTAAAGAAGTTGGTCAGGCGTTGGTGGGTCAGGCGTTCAAGAATTTGAGGCAAAAGGGAGGAAAGAGATTGGGCGGTAGTTGGATGGCAGAGCAGGGTCAAGTGAAGATTTCTTTAGCAGGGGAAGCACAGTGGCCTGTTTGAATATAAATGGGAAGATGCCGGTGGAAAAGGAGAGGTTGAACAGGTGGGTGAGGACAGGGGCCAGACCAGAAAAATGTGGGCGCAGAGAATCAGATGGGACTGGATCTAGGGGGCAGGAAGTGGCAAGTGAGGTTGCCAGCAGCTGGTTGACTTCCTCCACCGTGACAGGATTGAAGGAGGTAAGGGAGGAGAAAGAGGCAGGAGGTCAGATGTGGTGAGGAGGCGGGGGCGATAGAGTGGAGCAGAGAAATATCCCTCCGGATGGTTGTAATTTTGTTGATGAAGAAGTTTGATAGGTCAGTGGCTGAGAGGGTGGAGGTTGGGGGAGGAGGTGTGGGGTTGAGTAGGGCATTGAAGGTGGCAAAAAGACGACGTGGGTTGGAGGCTTGGGTAGCGATCAAGTGAGTGAAGTATATCTGTTTGCTATCAGCGAGGGCAGTATGGTACATCTGCAACTTGGTCTTGTATCCCAGGAAATCATGGTTGTGGCAGGATTTCCTCCATTTGCGTTCTGCAGCTCGTGTCTCATTTTGTAGTTTTTTTGTGAGGGCAGTGTGCCAAGGTTGGGGGTTGGGGCGACTGTTGGTACGAAAGATCAGGGGAGCAGCATGATCTAAGGCTGCAGAGAGGTTACTGTTGTATTGAGCTGCCGCTTCGTTGGGGCAGGTTAGGCTGGGGAGGGAGGAGGAGAGGGAGTGGAGGGGAGTGGCTAGTACATTGGGGTCAAGGTTGCGCAGATCTCTGCCAACGTCCAGTTTGGGGAGGGCGACAGGGGGTGCTGAATGGAGTGAGGGTGAAGGAGATGAGGTGGTGGTCAGAGATGGGGAATGGTGCAGTGTCCAGGTTTGTAAGTGTGATGTCTTTGGAGAAAATTAGGTCAGAAACCACTGATACCAAGTGCTGTACTAATTTATTTGGCTGATCATATATGTAATGATCTGCAGCGGGAGGCCTGCTTCTCTCCATCCTTTTCATAGTGCAGAATATGCTGCTGGGGTCAGAACAGAGTCTGCATGTCTGTACTGGGATTACTAAAATAATAATCTGATCTTGTCCAACTATTATATCAAGTCTGCACATAGCTTGCCACTCTGCCCTGCTGATCAATCAATATTCAGGCAGCAGAATGGAAGTCACATGAGGAGGACAGCCACAGAGGGAAACACTATCCTGCTAGACTGGGATTCTTGGACTGGAAGCTTCTTCCAGCAATCCCTGGAGGAGACCAACAACGTGAGAAATTGTAATGAAGATGCTCACTGGAATACTGACTACAGCAGAAGCTTGGGGGAGCCCACCCACTCTTCTTCTCTAATGCTCTGCAACTGCAAATGCAGTTTTTCTTGGGGGGCTGGGTCAGGCAGAGAAAAACAAGAGAAAGTTAGGTGCAGAAATGGAGACACAGCAGAGCAGCGAGAAGGCGTACTGGCACAGCAGGTTGGTAGAGGAGATAGGTCACCTCTGTCCCCTTACAACCTCTGCTCTGCCCCTTCTCCGCTCTGTCCGCTTTGTGAATCAGCTGGCTTGGCTCTTACCGCTGCAGGATAGGCATCTACGGGACTTGCCAGGCCAAGTTCTTCCATTTTTGTGTTCTCGGCAGTCAAAGTCCAAAAATATAAGTTAAAGGGGACCTGAACTCAGCACCTTTTCTCTGCTCTAAAATATAAGTAACAGCATGATAACCTTTAAAGAAAAACATTTTTCATTACAGCTGATGCAAATCCTGCAATACGTCTGCAGTGTGTCTACTTCCTGCTTCCATGGAAGCAGACGCAGGGTTACCATCCTGTGTTTACAAATTAGCTGCTCTGCATAGGAATGCTGAGATCCCTGAGGTGACACAGCTGAGAGATCAAATTACAGTTCTTTTCAATTACAGGCTCTTCTCTCTAAAAACACACACTGTGCATTTATCTCTGTTTTCCTTGTGTCCTGTGCAAGAGTTCAGATGCACTATAATAAGATACCGTTTGCACAGTGGCCCTATCAGCCAGCCACTTCTCACATTGGCCGGCCAGCTTGGCATTTCTAATTTGCAGTGAATACAGGACTGCTGGAAAGTGACAGAGGATTCGGTTTTACAAGATTACAAATGCAATAAAGTCGGAACCACTGCTGAACAAACAGCACAGCCTCTGTATTCATCCTCAGCCAGTCAATTCAAAATGTAATACGCTCACAGCTCTGTGCTTCTCTGACACAGTGCCTCATAGCCCTCTGAATATTTTAACACATTGGGGAACTGTACTAAAAAATGCTCTGTTCTAGCCGGGAGTTGCCTCTGTATTATTGAGACCAGTGTCTCTGTAGGTCTCTTCTAAGAAGCTAAAGAAGCTCATAGTATAAATCCCAATTCAGTTATCCTAGGCTTGTCAAAGCTGAGTGAAGTTTGTTCCAGTAGGCTTTTGGGTGAAAGGGAGACTGGGGCAAGCCAAGATGAAAACAAGTCGCTCCTGAGGGAAACGTTCTACCACTACTGACCCCTCAGTTAAAAGATGCCCCTTGCCTGGCTGTCAGTTTGATGCAACCGCTCTGAATAAGTACAGGCACAGTTTGATAACATGAACTGTGGGCAAATGTTGTACACACATGTCAAGTTAAATATACATTTGCTCATCCGTTATTGCATATTCCTGCAAAAAAAAGAAAAAAAACAAAAGCCTTGCAGAAAAAAAAAAAAATCACCATGGCGATTCCGCTCCTTCAATTAACCCATGAGAGACAACAAAACCATAATCCTATGGAAGCCATTGGAATTTGGATCTGTCATACTGAATATCCAGTTATGTTACACCCCCAGCTCATCTAGTCCTTGACTTCTGTAGGACATGATTTTTGGGGAGTGGGAAAATACGGGCTACTATTATTATTTTTTATTTACGGTATATAGGGCCAACATCTTCCGTAGCGCTGTACATAATACAAAACAAAGGGGAACAAATATACATAAGAAATACAAGACACTGTACAGTCATGACATTGAATAGTAGAAATACAAATACATACAAAGTTGATGTGTAGTTGGTAATGTGCATATGTTAAATTACAGCAGTATGAGAAACTGTAGGAGGGGGTCCCTGCCCTTGCGAGCTTACAATCTAGAGGGTGAGGAGTAAACAATAGGGAAGGAAACACAGGGGTTAGTGGGTGAGGCAGTGTGCCTTCAGTGCTGCCTGTAGCAAATTATAGGCTTGTCTGAACAGGTGTGTTTTCAGAGTACCTTTGAAGGTTTCTAGACTCGGAGCATGACGAACTGGCTGAGGGAGAGAGTTCCAAAGGAAAGGGACAGCCCTTGAGAAATCTATCCCAGAGTGAGAGAGTGAGAGGAGGTGACTAGGCTAGAGGAGAAAAGGGTCTCCTGTGAGGAACGGAGGATCCAGGCGGGGAGGTATCTGGAGATTAAAGAGGAGATGTATGGAGGTGATAGCTTGTGTAGAGCTTTGTATGCAAGCATGAGAAGTTTAAACTGGATCATTTGGGCAACTGGTAACCAATGGAGGGATTGGCAGAGAGGGGCTGTCTTAGAGGATCTGGAAGAGAGGTGGATGAGACAGGCAGCAGAGTTTAGTAGGTACTGGAAAGGTGCCAGTCTGCTTTTTGGTAGACCACAGAGTAGGGTGTTATGCAGGGCATACACGGCTCGTTTCCGACAGGTCCTATTGCCCGCCAGATCGATTCCGCGTTCGATACCGGCGGGCAGAATAGAAAAAATGAAGCGCTAATTAGAAAGTGCCCGCGGGGACGAGCGGGAATCGATCCGCGCACACGCGCGGACAAGCGGCTTGATACCGGCGCACTATCTAGCCATGTATGCCAAGCATTACAGTAGTCAAGACAGGAGAGGATTAGAGCATGTACAAGCATTTTGGTTGCTGCTTGACGAATCCTGGAAATGTTTGAGATGGAAGTAGCAGGTGGTAGTTAATGTGTTGATAGAGTCCAGAGTTACCCCCAGACAGCGAGCTTTGGGAGTTGAGGTTATTGAGGTGTTATCTACATTGATTGTGACTATGGGAGGTGGAACAGAGAGCGAATATGGAAATATCCCAATCTCCGTTTTGCTCATGTTGAGTTTAAGGAAGCGGGGTGACATAAATGTAGATACAGAGGATAGACAGTTGGGGACTTTAGATAGTGGTGTGGAGAGGTCTGGGGAAGAACAAAAAATGTGGGTGTCATTAGCATAGAGGTGATATTGAAAACCAAAAGAGCTTATCATTTGTCCCAGGCCGTGAGTGTAAATGGAAAAGAAGAGGGATGCAAGGACAGAGCCTTGTGGTACTCCCACTACCAGTCATTACTAGGGATCATGGTTATGGTTGTCCTTTATTGCAGGAGGCCACATCAGTCTTTCCCAAGAGCCCTGCTGCGAAGGCCTCGGTCACATGGACTATCAGTTGCTATGTGAGAGTTTTTTGTGGGGAAATGAAGGGCATCACAGGCTTGGTGGTGGCACAGCGCTCGAGTGGTGTATTACCTAATATGTTAAAGCTCAACCAATTTCAAAATTGAACACAGGAGGGATAAAGCAGGATGGCCACAGCGGTGCTCTCTAAGGGAGGAAGGTAGGTGGCCCTCATGCCACCCCCCAGCTATAAAAATTAAATAAAAGGAATTTGGTCTGACTCGTATATAAAAGAGATAGATAGATAGATAGATAGATAGATAGATAGATAGAGGGTCAGATCTGAATTTCGCAACGAAGTTGAGGATATAAGGTTTCTCGGCCCCACCATTACTAATGACATAAGACGGGAGCAAAAAAGCAGCAAAATTCAGAAGAAGGCTCAGCAAAGATTGTTCATTTTGTGGCAATTCAAAGAATTCGGAATGTCGCAAGATCTGCTGACCAGCTTTTACACCGCCACCATTGTTTGCTACAATTGCTATCCAGCCAGCAGCATGTGCTAACACTGACCTGCATACATTGTAGAACCAGAGAGAGCTGAGAAGTGATGACTGGATACATTATAAGATATAAATATAGCAGCTATGCAAGAAAATGCAATTGCAGCTTTCAGAGCAGATTTACAGTACTATTTGAACTTGTAATTTGTAAACAAACAATATTACTTGTGCACAAAGGTAAATAAAATAACTGTATGGGTAATAAGTAGGAAAACACATTTTTATCGAATGTTCTGTGATAGTGTTAACACACTTTAGAAATAGTAATGTATCTGCTAAAATGGTATAGCTGGGAGAATAGCATCGCAACTGTAATTATTACAAAGATTGTTGATTATATGCCTTTGAAAACACAACGTAAATGTGCTGGCAGTCTTTACTACATTCAATGAGGTTCTAATGGTGAAATCATTATAAGGTGCTTTGCCTTTTAAGTGAGCTTGTAAAAGTTTGTAGCGCTCGTAAACTGACACTGCTGCGTAAATGCATTCACCACAACGCTTGATGTACTTTTGTAAGTTTCATCGCATAATCTGTTTCAGATTTGCATTTTTGAAAGCAAGAAAAGCACATGCCTAACAATTTCCAGGAATTGTTTTTAACTAACTGCTCCCCCTAACTACAGTAACCTAATAAGGCTCTCCCCTAAACTCCACCCCCTATACTCACCTACTAAGCCCCCAAATGTCCGGTTCATGTGCACTCATGGTTTAGGTAGACAGCTAGGGTTCGAAGACCTAATTTGTTCCTATTATGTCCCATCCAATATCTTCAGGACGATCCCCCAGCTGTTGTCACATTGTCCCTAGCCATCGCTTACATTTTTTTTCCCGCATGCAAATTCGGAAGCAGCCTACTGATGTCAACAAACTGCGATTTCTCATCTAAATTCGCAATCCTCCCTAGTGCAAACGAGCCTTTACATGCTTTATTACGTTTTATAAAACATGCAAATTTGCTGCTTTACCAATCCATCAGCAAAATAATGAAAATCACAGGCGCCCTTTTATTCTAGTGCAATGCAATTCTGCCTGATCGCAAAAGTCCTGCATACTGCATGTTGTCCCCTTGCATTCTCTCCTTGTGTTCCTAGCATCCAGTGAAAATCCCAGCAAAATCACATTGTAAAGTTTGTGAATGCTTTTTTGCAATTTGCAGTGTAATGCTGGGAACACACGATTCGTTTGTGCTTCAGATAAATGGCTCGACAGATCATTTCCGACATGTCCGATCTCCCGTTCAATCATTTCGCCGCTAGATTTCTCATAGAAGTGAATTGAAAAAAAAAAAAATAAGAAAAACTAGCGAAAGATAAGAGAATCGAGTGGAGAATCGAGCGGCAAAAACGATTGAGCGGAGAATCCAGCGGCAGAAACGCATCATGTATTCCCAGCATAAGGGCTCTTTTATACATGCAATTCCAATTTTTGATGCAATTAAAAAAAGTCCTGCATGCGTTTTCCTTCTTGCATTGCTAGCATCCAGTGAAAATAGCAGATACACAAATCAGAACTGCCATCTGCAATGTAAAAGAGGCATAAATCAGATCTCTGCTGTGCTTTTATTCCTTTGTTGATAAGGAAAATGCTGCCATGAATAGTATTTAATTTGGCAGGTTTGTACACCAAGCCAAGGCTTCATTTGGTTCAGTGGATATAAATCCTCCCCCATGTCTGGTATTATAAAGGGTGTTCCAGCATTGGGCTCTCTTCCCCTTATTACACTCCAGTGTGTCTACAGCAGACTTCTCTCGTATCCTGGCGTTTCTCTGTAAATGACGGAACTTCTAGGGACTTTCCTGCATCTTTCAATGCAATCAGCTCCACACAATACTGAGCCAGGTAAGATCCAGCCTGAATTATGGGATTCAACATCTTTCTACCTCACTGAAGAAAAATCATCAAAATCCATCGGGCGACAGTACAAAACATTCTATATACTGGAGTACTAATGTATATTTATCATAAGACAGAATTGCAGACGGGATACCCTCTCACAATCTGATCTAGTAAATAGAGGCACAGCACAAGTCAGGCTTTGGGAGTTAGTAGGGCAGGCACTGGGGAACGCAGGATAGGTGGTTGGGCATTAATAAATGATTTTGATGGTTGGGGTGAGGGTTGAAATCTCAGTAGTGTATGGAGAACAGGATGTGGGTGGTAAGGCAAGTGAATGGAGTGGATGTGAACACAGTAGATAGAAGACACCGGCAATATAAAATGGGGTCAGGCTGAATGGGTAAGCAGAGTGAAGCTTATATAGACTTTGTAGGACAGATGAGGAATGATGACAGAGGGGAATTGGAGATGGTGGATTTTTAGAATGGATGACGGGTAGGTAGATCGATGTTTAGGTGGAAAGGACCAGTGGCAAGTAGGTGGATGCAATGTAGTGGCAGGTCACATCAGGTTGAAACAGCCGTTTTGGTACACAGGTGCCTGCCGCATCTCTGGCTCTCTATAGACTGCAATGTAAGGGTGCATACACACATCAGACCATAGTCTTTGGAAAATGAAAGATCACAGACTAATTTTACCCCCTTCCATGTAATATGAGAGCCATACCGACACAGTCTATTCTATGGAGCTGAACTCCCCATCAGATAGAAATCTTTGCAAGATGCTGCACACATTCAAAAGATCAGTATCTGCAAAAGATCTGTTCCTGCAAAAGATCCGTCCTTGCAAAATGCATTCATAGTCTATGATATCTGCAGATCCTCATAAACACCTTGTTTAATGGACAATCATCTGCAGATCAAATCCACCAGGATGGATCTTCAGATCTGCAGATGATTGTCAGATCTGCAGATGATTGTCCATTAAACAAGGTGTGTATGAGGATCTGCAGATATCATAGACTATGAATGCATTTTGCAAGAATGGATCTTTTGCAGGAACGGATGTTTTGCAGATACTGATCTGTTGCATGTGTACAGCATCGGTGTGTGCAGCATCTTGCAAAGGTTTCTGTCTGATGGGGAGTTCAGCTCCATAGAATAGACTGTGTAGGCTGATGCCTATGAGATAGGATCACCCCGATTGGTTCTCGGGGGGAGGGAGGGAATAAAAAAAAAATATTTTTCTATTTTAAAAAAAAAAAAAGCCTGCAGCAGCGATCAGAGCCCACCAACAGAAAGCTCTGTTGGTGGGCAGAAAAGGAGCAAAGATTAATTTGGGTGCTAAGTTGTATGGCTCTGCAGCGAACTGTTAAAGCTGCAGAGCACTGAATTGTAAAAAATAGCCTGGTCACTAGGGGGTGTAAGCCTGTGGTCCTTAAGTGGTTATCCAACCAAATATGGCATGTACAATGATTTTTGGGGGATGCGCAGCCCCCCTCTTTCTTGTTTTTGCTCTGCAATTTAACTACCAGGCTAGCTGCGTCCAATAGCCCAATAGAGGTGCTGCATATATGAGCTGTTAGTCATTTCAGATGTGACCTGTTGTAGGATGCCTTGACCCTCTCCCTGCTAATTGCCAGCTTTGGCTAGTACAGAATCAGTGCAGATAAGCCTAAACAAAAAATGGTAATTGAAATCTGTAGATACATGTAATATACAGGGACAAACCAATACACCCAATAAAGGACTCCAAGGCTGAACAAATATATGAAGCACCCCCCCTCTGCCACAATGTAACTATCCTTTAAAAAATTCCCACTGTTAACTGCGAGGCCTAAGTCTGCCAAACAGGAACTGTAAAAAGGTTCTTAGTCAGAGACTTCCAGGCAGCGCCGCGCAGGAAAACACCAGCACTGGCTTCCTCCTTGAAAGGTCTTGTTGTAAAGCTTTCACGCTACTTAATTCTCTGTGCGGCATCCTCTGGCATTAGAAGCACATCAATGTAAAGTGTCCCATTTAATATACTGGTGATTGAATTACAGCTTCTGCAGCTCCAGCATGCAAGAGAGAAGAAAATGAATACATTTAGAAAGTGCTTATCTCAACTCAGGATTAGCAGCAATGGACGGGCTCTAAGCAACACTACTACACAGCTTTCACTGCAGCATCCACTGTAGTGGGAGTGGTAAAATACAACCACCACAGAGAGCCATAACTACTGGGTTGCACTGTAATGTAGTGGATAATGGATACTGGTAATCGCCATGCAATCCGTTCATGTTGCGAGATCCACAATGAGCCTGCAGGCAATCATCTTTACTCCTGGCAGACTAGATAAAAAAAAAAAAAAAAAAAAACACAAGACTGCACCAATTGCCACTATTTATAACCACACTCACTAACATTGTGATAGGCTAAAAGTTTTTTTTTTTTTTTTTATAGACACATATACACGGAGAGACATACCGGTTGCTTGGCAGTTGGAGACTGTTCTTTCCCACAATGCCATCAAGGTTAACATACAGGAAACTGTCAGGACCTAGGTCCTGACATCACTCTGTGGGAGGGGTTTCACCACAATATGAGCAATACAGAACCTCCCCCCCCCCCCCCCCCCTCTCATGGGAAAGAGGGTATCAGCTACTGCTTGGGATAAAGTTCAACGCTTGGTTATAGTATAGAGGTAGTATACAGTATAGCGTGTAGCCTATACTGACATACTTTTTGTGCGTGTATCTGGCAGTTTGTGTCTGTATCCCTTTCTCTGCAGCCACGTGAGTCTCTCTCTCTGTGGCCGTGCAAGGCTGTCTCTATTTCTCTGCAGCTGTGTCTCCATCCTTGAAAACCTTACCCGAGATGACCCTCTAAAATAGCATTTTACATAAGGAATAAAAGCAGGAGCCCTCTTCCTTTGCCCAGCATATCAGTTGCTTCATTACTACAGACAGGACTTAATGTGGCTACGTCCAGCTATTCTGACTAAAACTATACTTTCCAGCTGCCTTTGAACTGTGAGCACACATGATAATTTGCATCATTGGTGGTGTCAGTCAGTAAGGGGAGCAGATAATGGTTTCTTGACATAGAACAAGGACGCTGTCTTGTTTACTGGAAGAAAAAAAACTCAGCACAGATGCTTAATGGAGCAGAAAGGGTCTGAAAAGCAGACGGCAAATTATCTCATTCCTCATGTGCTCTACCAATGGGATCTGGAGAGATGCCTCCTGCAACCACAGAATGACTGATAATTGGCAGCCTCAGCAAGCAGCAGTGGGCCTCCCCTCCTCAGCACTAGTGATGTGGGCTGTAGAGACCCCAGGAGCAACAGACTGCCACCAAACAGCTGTTTTCTCACAGTTCTCCTCATAAAAGCAAAACACGCACATCTCTAACTTCCTCAGTAGCTGGACACACAGTATTGAGAATGCAAAACAATGGATACAGCGCTCAGTGCTACTATAGGACAAAAAAGGTCCACAGAACTAAAAGTTCATAACACTTCTATTTTCATCTTTAGACAATTCGTGACACCCGTAGGTTTTTCTTCAATCGAGTGAGCACCAACACCTAGAAGGGGACACTCACCCTTATTACTAGACCCTCTGTGAGATTGGGTCAAGAAGTACCTGCAGGGTCATTGAAGGCCACCCTTCGCCTGTCACAATATCATGATGTGTAGATATCCTTCACAGTTTATTCAGCACAGAACACCTCAAAGATAAAAGACGTATGCCTCCTTCTGTAAAAACCATTCACAATTTTATTAAATGTTAAAAATGGCCACTAACATATTAAGAACTTCGTAATCAAGCATAGAGTTTTCAGGGCCCTCCCCCTCTATGTTGATTGCCTGGCCGACTTATGGATGCTCCTCCAAAACTTCCACAGCTCTCCACCATCTTAAATCCACAGTTTTGAGAGCTCAGTGATCAGGCACATATTTCTGTTTCAGCATCTTAAATGTTGCCTCCGATACGACGAAAGTCGAAATGCGTTGGTATAAGTGATAAGCACTGGAGCTGTGGTGGCGGCTCTGAAGTAAAAAGTACATATACATTTGTGCTTTGTCTCCTTTTATGAGGGATATATGAAGAAGTTACTCGGTACCCAAAAGGACTCAGGATTCATAAATATATTAATGGTGACAGTGCCATAATATAAGATTATGGCAGGAAGCTGACTTTTTTTTGGGCATACATGTAATTAAGGGACCAGGAAATTTGGGTGCGAGGTAAAGCCGAAAAATAACATTTCTGGACAAAAAGAAACGACAAGTAGTTTAAACAACGTTTTTTCCCCCACACACAGATATTCCAAACAATGATGTCTTCCAATACTACACGCCCAACTAGATAACCTAAAAACATGCTGCCTCTAGGTATGATTATTGTACACTACCCCACCTCTCGTCCCCCCCCCCCCCCCCCCATTCCTTTATATTTATATTATGTTTAGCAGGGCCATCTTACCCTTTTGTGTATTGGAATAGGTTATACATTTTGTTAATCATGTTATTTTTATCACTGTAATTACCAATTCTGTATTATTTACAAATTCTGTATTTTGTACTAATTGTGTATTTTGTATATTGGTGAACACTACTGTCTGTTTTATTATGTACCCCATGTTTGTTTCTACCTTTGTACAGCGCCACGGAATGGAAGGTGCAAGGTGAGGGCGCTAACCACTATGCCACCCTTATGACTATATACTTGCATTTTGGAAGTTTCAAACAACTTTTATCTGAGGTGTGTGCACGGCTTTAGTTAAACTCTGAGCTGGGTCCTCCAGTATTACAGACCGTGCTAAACACATGTCCATGCTTATGCAAAGCTCTGTCACTGCTGCGGCTTTCTGTTTTCCATCTCCACCTCAGGATGAAATTTATGCAGCCGCACTTCACATCTCTAAATCTTGCTTACTCAAGTAAAACCAGAGCCATTAACATCAACAAGCGGCCTCCACTACTTCACATGGGGTTTTTAGACATACTTCTGCAACATTTCCCTTCCTTTGCCGAGCGATTCACCACAGGAATGTGGCACAGGGCTGCTTCCAGGCTGTAAATTGCTGTTTGCACCTGTCAGTAACTACACGGCGTGCTAGTTACAACACAGCAAACGAGGCAGGCTGAGGATCAGAGGGAATTACCACCGGGATGTGGGCTTTACAAGACGTAATGCACGAGCTTTGCTTTAAGCCTGGCATAAGTTACCACAAGCTAAACTGAGCGCCTCACCCTTAATCCAGAATATTCAAACCAATCCCATTAGCCAGATCCCCAAACCTGGCTGCTTGTGATCCTGAAGCAATGGTAGATACGGCAACGGTGTGATTTCCATATACGAGATTAATCTGCAGGGACGGTGTATTAACAATATGAATTATCTGAGGACAATGCTGGCAAGCAACACCACAGATTACTATAATAATCATTCAATGCAGACTTTAATGTCTACATGCAGAGTTTCCATTTATTAGAGAGCCATTTCATTAATATTCGAGCCATTTTAAATGTACTGCCCTCTTTCTGGTGTCAGAAATCATCTGTCATTTGACACTTGCGTGTAAATAATGGAAAAAACAGCAGCGCCAATTTTTAAAAACTGTGAATACAGTGCAAATGCAATGCCCATTATAGTGTAAAAGATGTTATGGATGCCTATGGTGAATTTGTGTATCGATGTTTAAAGTGTACCTGAAGGGTTTAAAGTGCCCAGTTTGGGTACTTACCAAAGGCTTCCTGTAACGATCGGCGTAACACAGAGAGGGTCTGATTACAGGTGAACTGCAGTATCACCGAGAATACCAGATTATTGATGATCTGCAGTATCACCGATAATCAGATATATCGACTAACCTCTGGACACCTGAGATAACAAGTGAGTGTTAAGGGCAACAGCAATACGTAGAGTACTGCACAGGAGTATGTTCCTTCCGTTGGCCTAGACTCTCCCGAGGGAGAAGCTAGGCTGAGAGTAGGAAGGACAGAGTGTGAGTGACACCAGAGAGGGTGTCACTAACAGGTCTGGGAACTGCCTCTAACAGTAAGGCCAGTTCTCGAGGTCGGGCAAGCCAGGTCGTCAACACACAGACAGATAAGGTACAGATTCAGGAGACAGATACGGAATCCAAAGAACAGGCAGGGTTTGGCAACGGAGTATCAGAATAGCGAGGTACAGAATCAGGAGGCAAATACAGAGTCCAGGAACGAGCACAGTTTGGCAACAGGATATCAGAAATAGCAAGGTTCAGGAGGATAGTCAGGCAGGCAGAAGGTCATAACAAATAATACAGTTCAATATTCCTAACGCTAAGGTGTGAGGTCTGTTATCGTCAACACCTTTGGAAACTATGCTAGAACACAGATACTGACAAGGTCTGAGTGCTACCACATAGTGATCGCAACGCCAGACGCCAGAGAAATGACCAGCATCCAGTATATATACACCAGTGCTCTCCAGCGCCTCCCTTAAGTGCTGGACCAATGAACGTTACTGCAATTGTCAGCTGACTGGCCTGGTCAGCTGACCCTCCTTTGACTGCCATAAAGCCCCTGCCTCTCTGCGCGCGCACGCGTCCTCCTAAACCAGTGTGGACTATCAGTCCCAGCCACACCAGTCATGTGTTGTAATGTTGTTGCTGTATGGGATGCGGAATCCGCCGCCACGCTGTCTGAGCGTGCGGCGTTTCCTCCGCATTCCGCCTTACTGAGAGAAGCAGGCCTATGCGTTCCGCTATGCCAGCCGCGGAAACAGCCGCCTCATCCTGCGTCCATGCGGCGGCTTTTCCGCGTTTCTTCACACTTGCCCCTTCACCTCGCTGTTTTTAGCACTAAGACAACCCCTCCCCCATAGACAAGCCCTTGTCGGTAAAATAGTCGCATAGGCACTGTGCAGATGTTTCATGCCTATGCAGTAGTGAGCAGTCTCCCGCCTGTGCAGTGCATGTTTACGTATGGGAGCATGACCGTGAGCTTTGGGGAGTCCCAGTGCTGGAACGGTGAGGTGTCCACAAATAATTCCGGGTGCGGCACCTGTTGCACTTGGCGAATAAAGCAGATTCTGATTCTTCTGATTCTGGAGGAGGATAGCGGGAAAAAAGCGTCTTCCAACGCACAGGTGTCAAACACAAGGCCCACAGGCTGAATATGGCCCTCCTTGCCATCTTATGTAGCCTTCCAGGGCTTCAAATCTAAATAATTTTAACCACTTAAGGACCGCAGTGTTAACCCCCCTCTAAAGACCAGGTCATTTTTCTGAAATTGGGCCACTGCAGCTTTAAGGCCAAGCTGCACAGGGTCGCACAACTCAGCACACAAGTGATTCCCCCCCCCCCCCCCCACCTTTCTCCCCACCAACAGAGGACTCTGTCGGATCGTTCATACAAAGCGTCGTTCATAAACGATCGTTTGGCAAATTGGATCGTTAGTGGCCACTTTTAGACACCCCTGCTCTAAATACATACAGGATGGATTTCTGTCTGTTTTCCTTGTGTCCTGTGGAAGAGTTCAGGCTCACTTTAAGAATAATGCAAAAAAAAAAAAAACTTAGTGCACTGCAAACTATGACCCATTCCACAAAATGTGCTGTAAGAAGCTAGTCTGGACTGGGGGTTTTAAGCAATTTTACAACAAGAATGGAATTTCCCCTTAAGCAGCCTCTGAGCCCAGGAGGGAGAAACCTGTATGTCTATATAAAACTTCATTCAAGAGACTGCAAGTTTGTTTGGCCACATACGGTAGTGCTGAATGAACGATTCACAGGCTGCACACTGCAGCAGCTAGTCATTCTGCATACCGCTAGCATTACCTACACAGCTTCATTCATCAACTTGCCCTACATAAAAATAGGGAGATCCTGCGCAGCACATCTCATTATAATGTCATACCTTCCTGCTTCAGCTGGCTGGAAAGAGAACACATAACAATATATAGAACACGTCCCCTACTGGGAATTCCTGCTGTACAGGCCAAACAGAACATCCATCAAAAGCACATTACTGGCAATGGACATTGCTACATACACAGCTGTACACTGCTGTGAGAGAATGCAGGGCATGAGGGGAGGACTGGAAGGGGTTAAGAGCAAGACGTGTGAGGAGAGTGATATGTGAGTGAAAGGGAAAGAATAAGAGTAGCTCTCAGTGAAATGTCTGCGGCAGAACTGGAAAGTACAATACAGTGGATCGATATTCTACATCCTGACTTCCCTCATCACACAGGCCTGACCCCAAGTATTGCAATGTAAGCAAAACCTATGGTAGAGTAAACTAATTAGGGGACTGTGAAAAGATCAGTAACCGCTTCCTGGATACAGCGAGTTAAACTTATAAAAAATAAAATCCAATTACAAGATTCTTTTCATAGCCTAAAGATGAATGCACCTCCTGATTGGCTTGCCTGCCTTCTCCTTGCACAAGTTTGAGATGGTGTTGCCCCGATGTCAATGGCGCAAACCTCCATTTCAAAACATGCCCCTCCCCCTTCTCCCTGCCATGTCATGTCCCAGAAACCCTTGCAGCAGGCTAACAAACCTTCTCTAAAGGGTGGTGGTTTCCTCTCTCCTATATTGATTTGGGGGGATCCTCCTCTCTTGCTCCCCTGAAACATACAGTTTCCAACTGTTTCTACATTGCTGATTTACAAATTTAATAAGCAATATTGGAGAAACAGATTTTTTTCAATTTTTTCCCTTTAAAATGCAGGAAATAAAATAAATTCCCGAGGGGGAAAAAAAAGCATGCAAGGAAAGTATAGTTTCTGAAAAAGTTATTGCTGAATAAATAGGGGCATAGCTAAAATGTGAAAACTGCTCAGTTACAGTAAACCTGAGATCAGCTAAAATAAAAAGAAAAAAAAAATCATACATAATTGGGGCTTCCTCGAGCCCCGCTCAGGCTAATCGGTCCCTCACCGTCGCCCACCGCCTCCTAGATCCCCCTTTAAAAGCCCCTTTAAATCCGCAAATCGGGGAGAACTGCACATGCCCTGCCGCACTCACATACCCCTGCACTGCGCCGACTGGCAGAATTTCTGGGGCCTCAAAAGGGGGATCCAGGAGGTGTAGTAGACAGCAAAGAACCGATTAGCCTGAAGGGGGCTGGAGGAAGCCCCAGGTATATGTGTGTGTGTGTGTGTGTGTGTGTGTGTGTGTGTGTGTGTGTGTGTGTGTGTGTGTGTGTGTGTGTGTGTGTGTGTGTGTGTGTGTGTGTGTGTGTGTGTATGTATGTATATATATATATTTTTTTTTTTTTTTTTTTACACAGGCCTGGATGCAAAGTGGTTAAGGGGATGACAGCGGGAGGTCTGTGAGGTAGCCAATGGACCACGGGGGAGGGGGCTGGAGGAAGCCCCAGGTAAGTATCAATCCTTTTACTTGTATTGTCTCATCTACACCTAAAACACTAATATAAGCATACTCCTATCTATCATCTTGACTGTGGATATTTTGTAATTCTGATTATTTAAGTATAACCGTCAATGGCCTCTTGATTCATCTTTCTGATTAAACATCACTCATCTGTTAAAAATCTTCATTAAAAATCATATCTCGCGTCAGCTGCTGCATCCAGTGAATGTGAATCATGACAGGAAATGAAATCCAGGAGGACAGAGACACTATGAAGCCCGGTTCCTCCATTGTTCTCTGTAAAGCTTTTATAGTATATTTTCTCATCACAATGAAGGGCAGATCTCTGTACGAGGAATGAAAAGCTCCTATTAGAGCATTTGTTCTAAGTCTCAATGCTTTACAACCTGCATGGGATAAAATAATGAAGGCAAGCCATGCTGGACAGCTCCCATACTGGGGCTATTTATAAGATCTCCACAGAGAGTCAGGCTACACATTCCCCACACATGAAGAATGAATGAGAGCCAGTTTGTCTAGTTCATTATTGGAGGCAGCATCCGTCTTCTTTATGGAGCTGTGTGTACAGAACAAGCAGCAGGACAGGATTCTGAGCAAACAATCCCGCCAGACAGGACACACTGCTCAACACAGATGTCAGCGGAAAGCCAGCCGACTGCTACTGGCAGAATCACGCTAGCTGGACTAGTGATGTGAAACCACTGACTGGTACTATTACTTCCAACATGAGATACAGCAATCCCATGATAGTCGCCAAGCTCAAACAGCACAGCAACTAAGGTTAGAGAAACCGAGAGCCCAATATAGTGTAGTATGTTCAGCATAAAATTAGTAAAGATAATTAGTAAGAACAGTATACTCACAAACGTGGGTTACCTCAAAGGCAACCACTGTATAGGCAGGTGAGGAGGAGATTAGAGCTGTCCTCACTCAGGATTAAGAAGTCGCTCTCTGTAGATCAGAAAAGGGGATAACACCCCTCCACCAGGGGTGGACACGGTACTGCAAACGGGGAACAGAGGCGCCAGCAGGGTAAAAGTGGATAAAACCTTTAAAATTTGCTTGGAAGAAGCGGTGGACTTCCCTCCAATAAAGCAGACACGAAAGACTGTCTGTATAATAGTAATCATATTTAGTATATAGTACCCCAAAAGTGCAATGCGTTTCGCAGGCCACACCCGCTTCATCAGGCAATAAACGTGGGGACAAACAGAATTTCAGGAGTAGCAGGAGTAGCGCCTCAGCGCAGCAACTGTGCAAATCTATTACATGGCTTATCTGACCTTTCCAGCAAAGACGTAAAGAGGCGTATTCATTTAACTTCTGCAAAAATCAAATCGCTTACTGCAGCACTCCAACCAAGAGAAACCTATCAGAGTTCACTGTATTGATGATTGTTCGGGAACCCCAACTGGGTTATCAGAAATCTGATCAGATAATATAATTGATCCAACAAAGACCAGATTGTTCCAAAGAATGATTGTTCATTGATGATCGGCAACATTAATGGTATCCAATTGATCACTCTGGAGATTGCATCATTAATGGGCACCTTAACAAGGCTTTACGCCTTGCACTGCCCTTGGGTCAGTTAACATGGGCACCTGGGGAGCAGCACAGTTCTCACAGTCTTGCAATATGTCCTCAGCAACAACATACAGGTTGAGCGAGATAGGCACTGTAGGTTCGTTTTTATCCTCAATCTATCCATAAGTCGAAGCACTGTGCCATTTCTCTCCCCTGTATCTCCTCTATGCCCCCCTGTGCCACCAGTGCCCCCCTCTGTGTTACCGCTGTCCCCCATGCCTTCCATGTCCCCCTCTATGCATTATCTGTCCCCTGTACTTCCTCTATGCCCCCCTGTACCTCCAGTGTCCCCCTCTGTGCCATATCTATCTTGTGTACCTCCTGTATGCCCCCTGTGCCTCCAGCATTCCCCCTTTTGTGTTACCTCTGTCCCTTGTACCACCTGTATAACCCCCGTGCCACTAGCGCCCCCCCCCCCCTGTGTCACCTCTGTCCCCTATAC
The DNA here is from genome assembly GCF_040937935.1 of Hyperolius riggenbachi. NCBI lineage: Eukaryota > Metazoa > Chordata > Amphibia > Anura > Hyperoliidae > Hyperolius > Hyperolius riggenbachi. The sequence goes on from NC_090649.1 coordinate 94,829,437, forward strand.
CACCTGTATGCCCCCTGTGCTATCTCTGTCCCCTATACCTCCTGTATGCCCCCTGTGCCATCTCTGTCCCCTATACCACCTGTATGCCCCCTGTGCCATCTCTGTCCCCTATACCTCCTGTATGCCCCCCCCCCCCCCCCCGTGCCTCCAGCGTCTCCCTCTGTGTCACCTCTGTCCCCTATACCTCCTGTATGCCCCCCTGTGCCATCTCTGTTCCCTATACTACCACCTGTATGCCCCCTGTGGCATTTCTGTCCCCTATACCTCCTGTATGCCCCCCTGTGCCTCCAGCGTCTCCCGCCGTCACCTTTGTCCCCTATACCTTCAGTATGCCCCCCCTGTGCCATTTCTGTCCCCTATACTACCACCTGTATGCCCCCTTTGCCATCTCTGTCCCCTAGAACTCCTGTATGCCCCCTGTGCCATCTCTTTCCCCTATACCTCCTGTATGCCCCCTGTGCCCTTTCTTTCCCCTATACCTCCTGTATGCCCCCCTGTGCCATCTCTGTCCCCTATACCACCTGTATGCTCCCTGTGCCATCTCTGTCCCCTATAACTCCTGTATGCCTCCCTGAGCCACCAGCGTCTCCCGCTGTGTCACCTCAGTCCCCTGTACCTCCTGTATGCCCCCCTGTGCCCTCTCTGTCCCCTATACCACCTGTATGCCCCCCTGTGCCATCTCTGTCCCCTATACCACCTGTATGCTCCCTGTGCCATCTCTGTCCCCCTATAACTCCTGTATGCCCCCCTGTGCTACCAGCGTCTCCCGCTGTGTCACCTCTGTCCCCTATACCTCCTGTATGCCCCCCTGTGCCATCTCTGTCCCCTATACCACCTGTATGCCCCCTGTGCCATTCCCCTATACCACCTGTATGCCCCCTGTGCCATCTCTTTCCCCTATACCTCCTGTTTGCCCCCCTGAGCCTCCAGCGTCTCCCTCTGTGCCATCTCTGTCCCCTGTACCTCCTCTACGCCCCTCGTGTCCGCCTCTGAAGGTCTGCAGCGCCTGTCTCAGTGGCACTATAGCACAGCTGCTGCACAAGCACCAGCAGCCATCTGGTGAAGCATTGAGAGACTTCACAGTATCATAACAAGTTGATAACTTCTATTTTGACGACCCAATGATGTGTAAAGCCTCAGAGATACATCTGCCATGAGAAATGAGCGCTTATGATTATTTCTGGTTCCAGCCCGATGCCTGAACAGGAGTCATCCATCCTCTGCTCCCAACCCTGTTAGGGGCAACAGTAAATGGCTATTCTTTGGAGAGGGCATTTGCTATTGCATTACGGCACAGTCAGGATAGGATCACATCATTCCGAATAAAAAAAAACTGGCCCTATAAAAATGGATCCTTATTCCATTTAAACGGATCAGTTTGTTACATTGGGCATCAATTTTTCATCCTGTTTTCCAATCCATTTTTGCGTCACTACATGCTTCGCACCTGTTGCCGCGCTTCTCCGACATTCATTCAGGTCCCTGCACAGTAAAAATGCCAGTATACTGATCCCTGGCGTCCCACCAGAAGCATCAGGCTCCGAAATCCAATCTGATTAGAGAGAGATCTGTCAGCTGCCCATACACTGCACCACAGATTCCCAATCGATTTCAGCATGAAATCGTGGTTACAACCACATGGGGCACGTGTATGGACAGAAGATGGCGGTCAGGTAAAGTGTAGTGCACCGGGCCACATTTGTGCCGGGGGTTTAGTCACTCGTCATAATATCCCTCGCCATTACCACAGTGCACCTGATCCTCCATGACGGCCCGACATCTTGCAGCATGTCCGACTGACATACTTGGCCCACAATTGGTAGCACAGTCAATTTGTATGCACTTGGCGGCATTGATTTTCATGGAATTGGATAGTCGATCAGCCACCAAGGCGACAGATGTAAGGCCACCTTCAGTCAAACACAAGAGAAAATACAAACTCCATGCAGAGAGCGTTTTATCTGAGAACTGATACAGTAAACCATCCTCTATGTTACAATAATATTCACAGGTGATATATTTCAAGTTTCAGCATGAAAATGAACAAAAAAATAAATTAAAAAAATAATGAAATGCATTTGTCCAAGGCAAAAAGAAAGCTGCTATCTGCTTAGAAGGAGAAAAAGAACCAATACAAGTAACTTCCTTATCTTCTTAAGAAGCTTGATCACATTAGATAGGAGATGTAAAAAGAAAAAGCCATGAATTGAATAGCCTTAAGGTCCGTACACACGCCGGACTGGAGGCAACGATGGGTCCATCGTCGCCACCCGCTGGGTGGGCATTCCAACGACAGTCCGGCGTGTGTACGCACTGTCGGTGGACTGATACGGGCGGATCGCTCAGAAACAGCCGTATCAGTCCGCCGACAGTGCGTACACACGCCGGACTGTCGTTGGAACGCCCACCCAGCGGGAGGTGACGACGGACCCGTCGTTGCCTCCAGTCCGGCGTGTGTACGGACCTTAAGGGAAGTGGGCTAATAAGAAAAAACACCCTGCTAATATCCACAGCAATGTAATAGAAAGCAAGAAGACATGTTATTAAATTGTGCACTGCATTCCATCTTAGGTCTCTGAGTCCTGGGCTCAAATTCATTACAGGAAAACTAAACCCAAAAATGAAGCCAAGACAAACTCTGAAAGCCATCATATTGATTAGTGTAAATTATAAATAATACCGTACCTTTAAGGCAGAAAGTTTTGAATGGGGACATCATCATTTATTGGCCAACTTTAAAGTGAACCAGAGACAAAGCCTCCTCATGTATTTTACCATATATATCAATGGGAACATTAGAGAAAACACCTACCCTGCTCTCTGTTTCATTCTTCACTGATCAGCTTTCTTCTTAGCAGCACTGATAAAATCCCTGACTGAGCATTCAGTCTGGCTTTGCTATAATGATTCCTGAGCAGAGCCAAAGGGGGCAGGCTTGGGCTTGAAAAGACAGAAGATAGACTCAGCTATGATTCCTGAGCAAAGCTAGACTTAATGCTTAGTCTGGGATTTCATCAGGGCTAATAAGCAGCGTAGGTGTTTTCTCTAATGTTTGCACTGATATATATGGTAAAATACATGAGGGTGCTTCATCTCTTGTTCACTTTAAGGCTGGGAACACACTAGGCAGAAATGTTAGCGTTGCGTAAAACGCATTGTTTATGCGTATAATGTTACTCAATGGGCCGCATTTAAAAACCGCATAAGGATGTGTTTTTTAATATGCGTTTTAAAAATGCTGGTTGTTGCATATTTTTTAAAGACTGTTGCATATTTTTTAAAGGCGTTTTGTATGCATTTTTAAAAGAAAAACAATGTTTTCTGATGTATCTGCTTCCTTTTGTCTTCCTAGTGATTTGCATAAAACGCAATAGAAAAACGCATGCAAAACACATTAAAAATGCACATGCACAGAAAACGCATTAAAACTGTGGACAATGTGGACTTGATTGACAGTGGGGCTTGCGCAGCGCAGTAGAGGAGGTCGGCCTCTGCACCGCGGGGAGGCGGCTGTGAGCCGAGATGCTGCGAGGTACATGTTGGCTGCAACGGGCTGGAGGGAGCCGCAGGTAAGTATTTCATGGGGTAGCAAAAAGTGACGATGACTCATTAGATGACACCTAATGCAAGAGGGATATAAAGGCTGCAATATTTATTTATTTCCTTTCAAGCAATACTAATTATCTGGCTATCATGCTGATCCTCACCCCATAAACAAGCACGCAGCAGATAAGTTTTTTCTGACATTATTGTCAAATCTGACAAGATTAGCTGCATGCTTGTTTCCGATGTGGCTGGATAGTTTAATGGTTAACGTGACCCAGAGACGAGCCACCCTGGCGTTCTATTACCTGCGCCAGGGTGGCAGCGCAGCAGTTTAAAATTTTTCTTTTTTAGCCTAGCGCTAGCTACATGATGCCCCCCTCCCTGCGGCGTCTGGCGCGTAGCTTTGATCGCCGTCGGCGTGGGGCATCCGGCGAGTAGCTTCGATCGCCGCCAGCGCGTACTCACTTAAGGAAATCCCATTCTGAACGGGATTTCCTTAAGGGCTTCCCTCGTCGCCATGACGACGATCGCGGGCGGGAAGGACGGCGGTTACACGGCGGATAGCAGCGCATCGGGACCAGCATGCAGCAAGCAAAGTGCTTACTGCGTGTTTAAAAAAAAAACTGAAAATCGGCCCAGCGGGGCCTGAGCGGCTCCCTCCAGCGGTCACCCGTTAAGAGGCAATGAATGGATGACTCCTCCGTTCAGAGGCAATCAACCCCCGGTACTTGGCTCAGTCAGGCTCAGTATGACTGCGTAACATCAGCCGGGTTCTCCTGCGTAGCTCCGCACATGCGCAAAAGGCCCCCGCTGACCTCACTAAGCTGAATACCGGAGAAGATTGGTGCTTAATGGAGGCACTTATGTTTAAACAACTCGTCTCTGGTACACATTAAGGGCTCTACCTCTGACACAGGAGACCAGGGTTCAAATCTCGGCTCTTCCTGTTCAGTAAGATAGACCTTGGGCAAGATGCCCTGACACTGCTACTGCCTACTGAGCACTCCCTAGTGGCTGCAGCTCTGGCGCCTTGAGTCCGTCAGGAAAAAAAGCGCGATATAAATGTTCTGTGTCTTGTCTTTGTGTAATTCAGACACTACTGCAGCCAAATAGATCAGCATGGCAACTGGTATTGTTTAAAAGGAAATAAATATGGCAGCCTCCATATTCTTCTCACTTCAGTTGTCTCTGCTGAGAATCTCAGGTGTGTACGGTACCCCCAACGTATTGGGGAAAGACCTTGCCGGATCATCTCCTCCAAGTTCTTCTCCTCATCGGTCGTGCCATCCTCCCTCTGCTCCCTCCATAGCAACAGAACACATTGCTAGCAACGCTGAACAGAACTCAGCACTGGCCTATGCAGACACCTAATCGACCCACATAGCAGATAAAGCCACAAAATAAAGAAAGTGCAGTTTTAAGCACACTTTTGGCCTTATAAGATATTATGTCTCACATTTTACTTCCACACACTCTGTACAACCACATGCCCTGATTGCTATCAGAATTTGCAATGTTTGAGTTTGGGCTTTCAACTGTTTGAGAGTTTTCCCACACTTTATTGATAAAGAACATCTCAATCTCAAGCATCTTTAACACTCAAAAATGTCTCAGTTTAAGTAAAAGTTTGATATTAGTTTTGATCTTCAATCCTTGACACTCTCTCAGTCCTGGAATCCACCAGGAGTGCTTTTCTGAGCACTTTGTGATTTGAAAAGCTCCTGCTAATGTAATGCTATGGGTGTGATCCCACTAGAGTGACGTGATTTTATAAAAATCCCCATAGCATTGCATTAGCAATAGCTTTTTCGAATCACTAGCGCTTAGAAAAGGCTTCTTGTGGGTTTCAGTCCTCATGCTACAGAAGAATTTAGTACAAAAGTTGAGAAACTATCTCCTATGGAAAAATCAAGGTTTTGTCTTTAGAGTCGTAGTCTTGAGCCACTGGAGTCATGAGAAATGCAGAGACCCTAGGGCCTGTACACACTGAAAAACGCAAGCAAAATCACAAGCGCATGCGTTTTTAAAATCACAAGTGCATGTAGTTTTAAAAACGCAAGGTATGCGTTTTAAAAAACGCATGCGCTTTTGCCTGCGTTTTTGATGCGTTTGCGTTTTTCTTGTAATTGCTGATTGGCTAAAGAATCCTTTGTTTTTTTTCTAGTTTACATTTCAACAAGAATCAGGAAATTGCAGTCTTCTGGGATACTGCCTTCTAAAAAACGCAGGCAAAAAACTCAAGCGCATGCGTTTTTCATGCGTTTTACAAGCGCTGCGCTTAAAAAAGCGCAGCAGGCACTGTGATTGCGTTTTTATAAAAACGCATCGCACCAGTGTGTACAAGTCAACACGATTTTCATTATTTTTCAAAAGACCTTGCGATTTTGAAAACGCATGCGTTTTTAAAAACGCAGCGCAAGCGCAGCAGTGTGTAATTAGATTTATTACAGAGGGATGATTTACCAGAAGCAATTCTGTTTCTAAGAAGTTTGTAGTAAGAACAATATGTTAGTCTGCAACTTACGCAATATTTTACAATATTTTTTATTTCATTATAATGTAAGGCTCCGTGCTATATTATATTCAAACAAAACTGAAATTTTGAAAATAAAAGGGTTATGTATCAAACTGAATTAAATTCTAAGCGGTCATTTGTTAAGTTATTTTCAGAACTCTTTAACCTCCTTGCCGGTCTAAAAAATCCGGCAAGGAGGCAGCGCCGCACTTTTTAAAAAAAAATTTTTTTTTCTAAATCATGTAGCGAGCCCAGGGCTCGCTACATGATAGCCGCTAAGCGGCGGCATCCCCCCACCCACTCCGATCGCCTTCGGCGATCAGAGTATGCAGGGAATCCCGTTGAGAACGGGATTTCCTGCAGGGCTTCCCCGGTCGCCATGGCGACCGGGCGGGATGACGTCACCGACGTCATAGACGTCGTGACGTCAGAGGGAACCCCGATCCGCCCCTTAGCGCTGCCTGGCACTGATTGGCCAGGCTGCGCAGGGGTCTGGGGCGGGGGGGGCGGCGCGGCTCGGCACGGCGGGTAGCGGCGAATCGGCGGCGATCGCGTACTACACGCAGCTAGCAAAGTGCTAGCTGCGTGTAGGGAAAAAAAAATTATGCAAATCGGCCCAGCGGGGCCTGAGAAATCCTCCTGCGCAGGTTACCCCGAGCTGAGCTCGGGATAACCGGCAAGGAGGTTAATAATATCAAAGGATGCACTTCAAATTTTTAACTAGTAGACCTAAATGCTTCTTAAGATGCCCATACACAGAGATGCTCCGAGTGATTGTGGGCAGAGTCGACAAAGAGACCGCTCTCTCAGCTCAATCTGACTGGAGAGAGAGATCTGTTGGCTGCCCATATACTACAGGCCAAAATCTGTCGGGAATTGGCCTTGTGATGCCGCATCCGCCGCAATCCCCCCTTATGTTTTATGTGCCTCCTCATGCATTTATACTTTACTTGTCCGCTGTCTCTGAATGTCCGTTCTGATTTTCATATTGACACCACGTGACTAATGGCGTTATTGCACATGGGACACGTGAGAAACAGCATGTAATTATCTTGCAATCAGGGTTGTCGCGGTATACCGGTATGACGGTATACCGCGGTTTCATTGTGCATGGTAATCATACCATGCACAATTCCATTTTACCGGTTTTAGGGGGCGGGGCATCGGCAGAAGAGAGTCGCGCATCGGCAGCAAGAGAACGGTCACATCGGCGGGGAGAGCGGGCAGAAACTCAAAACCTCCCAGTATACAAGATAGCGCTCAGCTGTGTCCTGATTCCACCACCATACACTCCGTGTGGGATTGAACTCACCCAGCAAGTTTGACCACTGTCAGACTGGTCAATGAGCGCCCAGCAATGTGCGACTCCAGCACTTTAGGGTTGCCAACTCCAAGGGGTGGAGCTTGCCGGACGTCCAGGAAACCATGTTGATGCGGTAGCAGCGGCGAGAGCGGGACTACACCTTCTAGCCTACCCGGGAGGCAACGGGGGAGAGCCCGTTTCAAACTCTGTGCCTAATTATCCGCAACGAGAGTGTAACTTTATAATAAAATTTAACATTTTTTAACTGAATTACGCTATGGAAGCTTTTTTCTTCATATGAGGTACGTATCAACCAGCATACATCATCTAGGATACCGTGTTTTAAGAGGAGTTGGCAACCCTAAAGTGCTGGAGTCGCACATTGCTGGGCGCTCATTGACCAGTCTGACAGAGGTCAAACTTGCTGGGTGAGTTCAATCCCACACGGGGTGTATGGTGGTGGAATCAGGACACAGCTGAGCGCTATCTTGTATACTGGGAAATTTTGTTAACAGTCTGCCGCGGCTGACATGGAAGCGCACCTGTGATAAAGGACATTGTTCTAAAACATACTTAGTGGAATGAACAGTGGAAAGTTGTTTTTATCTGAGGTTTTAATAACGGTTTTCATTTATTTTCTGTTCACAATTTACTTCAATTTTGATTAGTATCACCACAATAGAGCTTTCAAAATATTGTTGGTAGAAACTCAAAACCCTTCGGCCACACGCGGCTACAATCTACTTCCTCCCAGGCATCGTCGTGTTGGTAACAGCGCCCCCTGTGATGACATCACGTTATTAATGCGACGATGCCTGGGAAGAACAAGATTGGGTTCTGGCCGTAACATAATTTAACTTGAAAGTGTATGTCCCCTCCCCCCACCCCCACCGAAAGATTAGCGTCAAGCCAATAGTTTTGTACTACCCTATACCATGATACTGTGATTTATTTATTTTTTTTAGACGGTTATCATAACATTTTACATACCGTTGCAACCCTACTTGCAATAATGTCTGTAGTCTCATGAGGCGCCAATGTGGGGCCATCCGCCACATTAGAGACCACTTGGTCAATTGTTATTGCAGCTCCTAGTCATCCCAATAATCCCCCCTCCAAATAATAGAAGGGGCTATTTGGGTGGGAGCCAAGCATCTCAGCTGTATTCCATAATGAAAGATTGGTCTGGGCAACATTCACCCAGTTGATTCACAATGCAAGCATGTTTATTGAGAAGAATGAGGAGTTCACCAATTAGCTGCTTATCTAGACTCTCCAGTCAGCAGGTGGGAGGCAGGGCTTTTCTCAGACAGGGCTTCGAGCTATGAAGAGGAGACAGAGAGGGCACAGCACAGGAGGGGCACTGTGTTACTGAGCTAGATAGAGGATGCACTGTGTTACTGAGCCAGATAAACCACAGGACTAGCTGGGCACAATTCCAGATCTTGTAGCAGTAAAAAAAATACTTCAGAAATACTCTAATTAGCTGTTTGCATGAAGTCCAAATTTAAATCTACTGGAAGATGGTTATACGTGTGTGGGATTTTCCTGTGGTCAGAAAGTGCAATCAACATTTTCAAACTTCTACTAAAATAAAATCCATGAACGGCAATCACAGTTCTATAAAATAGGGCTGTGGAGTTGGTAAAAAAATCATCCAACTCCGACCCCCCAGTTTATGAAACCACCGACTAATTCCATGTACCCAAATATTGCTCCAACTCTAAGAGTAGGTTCACACTTGTTTTAACCACTTAAGGACCGGGCTATTTTGGAACGATCTGTGCTGGGTGGGCTCTCCAGCCCACAGCACAGATTGTATTTGCAGCAGGGCGACCAGACTCCCCCCCCCCCCCCCTTTTTTCCCCACTAGGGGGATGTCCTGCTGGGGGGTCTGATTGCCGCCAGCTACCTGCGTGTTGAGGGGGGGGGCTCCTCAAAGCCCCCCTCCGCAGTGATATCGGGCCTCCCTCTCCTTCCCTCCCTCCCCTCCTTCCCCTGGGCGGCACAGGACGGCGATGCGTCCTGCGCCTCCTCTGATAGGCTTCAGCCTATCAGATGCCGCCGATCCCCGGCCAATCAGAGGCCAGGGATCGCCGATCTCCTTTACTGTGCAGCAGCGCCGTATGATGTAAACAGCGGGGATTGCTTCCCCGCGTGTTTACAATTAGCCTGCGAGCCGCGATCGGCAGCTCGCAGGCTGTTCACTGAGACACCCTCCGTGAACTGACATGGAAAGGCCGCTCGAACGGCCGTTTCCATGTAATACCACTTACGACCTGCCGCCGCCTATCAGCGTTAGGCGGTCGTTAAGTGGTAAAACGTATCCGTGGCTCCTTTTTTGAACCAGATCAAAAACAGAGCCACGGATACCAATGTAAAAAATAGCAGCCTTCTACACTTAGTTTCAAAACGGATCAGTCTGCGTTCAGGGGGATCTGTTTTGAAAAACTGAATGGACGGTCCGGATTTGCATGATCTTCACCGACCCAGGATACATGGATGGGTAGTGAAAAATAAATAGAAAAATGGACCCCCCTCTAAACAGGCAGCTTTGGGCACAGAAACTATCTGTTTCTGAGGGGGTAGCAGCCAGGACGGGGGTGACAGCGGTCGGCAGGTAGAGGGGTCGCCCCCCTCCCCCCACCTGGGTCCCCCGCCCCACCTCCAGCCAGTTTCATTCATCTTAAATCATTTAAAAGCAATTTACCGGCAAGCGGAGAACTTACTTCCTTGCTCTCCACCCCTCGCTGCATAACTTCCTGCAATGCCGTCCAATAAAGTACAGACGCCGGCATTGCAGGAAGTGACGCAGCGAGCAGTGGAGCGCAAGGAAGGTTTGGGTCGGGTGAATTAGCAACTTTGAATCCACCCAGCTAATTTTGATGAGCACCCAATCATCAGCTCACTTCCTCATCCTCATTCTATGCGGTAAGCAGAGTTGTGCTGACTCTGCGTTCCCCTCACCCGGCTACTTTTTCACGCCAGCCGGCTGGAAAAAAAAATTATAGGGAGAACACATTATACAAACACACAGGGGTGTAACTAGAGCGGAGCACCCCCCAACTACTAACCTTCCCTTCCTCCCATACAGGGGACTATACTTCAGATCGGGTGTTTCTGTAGCTACACTTGTTATGGGTGTGAAGATCATGATGGCCACACTTCTTTCATGAACCTTGTGAGATGGGCCCCCAGGCCATGAAGTGTGTCAGGGTAAGTCAAGAGAAAGGGTGTGTGCATTGGGAGGGGGGGGGGGGGGAGGGAATTGGAGGGGAGGGGTCGTATGAACTGTAGATACAGCAGGTGTGTGTGTGTGTGTATTATTTAGTATCTATATTGCGCTGACATCATGCACAGCACTGTACAGAGTATATTTATTATGTTTATAATTCAGGTCAGAATCACTTTAGCGCTTTAATATATGGTTACAACTAACTGCTTATCACAGTCACATATTTAAAGGGATACTGTAGGGGGGTCGGGGGAGAATGAGTTGAACTTACCCGGGGCTCCTAATGGTCCCCCGCAGACATCCTGTGTTGGCGCAGCCACTCCCCGATGCTCCGGCCCCGCCTCCGGTTCACTTCTGGAATTTCAGACTTTAAAGTCTGAAAACTACTGCGCCTGCGTTGCCGTGTCCTCGATCCCGCTGATGTCATCAAGAGCGCACAGCGCAGGCCCAGTATGGTCTGTGTCTGCGCAGTACACTCCTGGTGACATCAGCGGGAGCGAGGACACGGGCGTGCAGGCGCAGTGGTTTTCTGACTTTAAAGTCAGAAATTCCAGAAGTGAACTGGGGGCGGGGCCGGAGCATCGGTGAGTGGCTGCGCCAACACAGGATGTCTGAGGGGGACCATTAGAAGCTTCGGGTAAGTTCAGCTCATTTTCCCCCGACCCCCCTACAGTATCCCTTTAAGCTAAGAAAAAAAGGTTTCTTTTGATTCATCAGAAGGTTCAGTAAAGCAGGTCTATCTTACCAAGTTCTTAAAAAGTGCCGTCAGCTCCTTGGTGAAGACTGAGAATTTTAGGAAAGCCGTCCCCAAGTCAGGATCGTCTCGACAAACGCAGTTGCTTCCAAATTTTTCCAGTGCTTGGGTATACTGCTCTTCATTCTCTACATGCCCTACAGGAAGACCACAAAGATTTCATTAAAGATGAGGACTAGTCAGGAAAAAAAACGAGAAATTCTTGCAAACCATCACTTTAAAGCAACTCTCTACCTACACACTATTCCCTCCTATTGTACTGCTCACTATCACAATAATGGAATTTGTCATGTCCCATTAATGTGAAAAAAAATAAATTAAATTAATAAAACACTCTCAATATCACATCTAGTGGTCATGTTTGGTAGTCTCTACCTTATGAGGCAAAATAACTACTATTATATGTAGCATACTTGGCATTTCATTCAGGAAGGACCCATAGACAATCCTGCTGGGCCATAAATCTGCAGGTGTAACACTCCGAACGTAAACTAACAACATTTGAAACAGCTGCTCCCAAAGCATACATAGCCTCTTAGTGGCTCAAACTTCAACTTCATTATCAACAGGTGCTGGAGAAAATTCAGGTGGCCATGACCAACGAAAGGGAAATTAATGCCCCCATTTTAGATTATTCAGAGAACTGACAAAATCCGGCAACCCTGGATAAATAAAGTCCAGCTGGCACCCGCTGGAGGGATACGTAGAGAGCGCACTCCTCTTGCGTCAGACTGGACGCGACTGGCTGAAGTTACGGGACCCGGTACATGGATAAGACTGGGGAGGCCGGCGTGGGAGTGATTTGTGCGGATGGGGCTGGAGGAAGCCCCAGGAATGTATTTAATTTTTTCTTTTATAGTCTTTGGAACACTTTAAAACAATGATCACAGCGGCTAGCTAAAGGAACAGAAGCCCCATTTAAGTTTCTGTGCCTAACAGACTCCTGTGTAGAAAGTCTAAGCAACCAGATCTGATATTTTCATCTAGAAGTCTGTATGTGTAAAATAATGCCTTGTGTGTTATTTTTCCTGAATACATCAAGCAAAAGGCTAAAAGGGAAATGCACTGAGGTTAAACTCACCGCAAAGAATGCCAGACCTTGCTGTAACTTTACCCCAGCATGTACCAGACACTGGCGCACCGCACCCACCAACAGGCACATTAAAAGCCACAGCAAGCTAAATCAAAATATGGCATTTGTTGCAGAGACGAAAAGAAAAAGAATCAGATGTAAGTGAGAACATTAAGCATCATTCTGCAATCACATTTCATCTCATTTCTAAGCGTACTCAATGAGCTCTGTGCGTATTTTTGGAGTATCAGCGCAGCAGAATACATCTTAATCAGTCATATTTTACTCGACAGAGGAAACAGCAGACACCGACTTTCTTATTTTAGAACAGAGAGAGGTTCTTCTACTGAACACAGCGAAAGAGACATTCTCACTACAGGCGAACACAATCCCATCTGTTCTCCTTTTGGATACACAATTCTGTGTCTGATTTCTATAAATTGAACTGGAACTCCAGCCAATTTCTTTTTCAGGGGGCGGTAGAGTGAGGAAGGATTAGGATCACTTATTTTATAGCCATATCCAACATGTAGTTGTTTCTGTTTTTTCATGTCCCCCACTCACCTCTTATTAGTGGCAGCACAGGCATATTGCCAGTACAGACATTGGCTACAATACAATTGGTTGGGGAGAAGAAAACCAGAGGAGACACAAATACCAAAAACACAAAACAACAGACAGAGTGAAATACAGGTATATGATTAGCAAATTATACCAAACAGGTGCTAATGACCATCATTTTCACATGTAGTTTGAAACCGTCATTAACTAACAAAAACAGCGGAATAGGAGGCTTTGAGTGACCGTGCAGTGAGACAGTTACAGATGCTGACATTCATTTCCTTTCAAACAATGTCAGCTGCCATGCTGCCCTATTGGTCTCCTTGGCTTACACAGTGTCCGAATCACAGTCCTAAACTAACATGCAAGTAGAAAGCACCTGCTCTGTAAACGTATTCTAGGTTTGTAACTTAAAGTATTAGAGATACAATATCAGCAGGACAGCTAGACTTTATGTTAAAATCAGCCCTAGCTAACACAGTACTATATTCCACTCTATATACATACCGTGAACACTGCCTTACGTGTTAGAGTACAGTAAATGGAAGAATTGGGGACCCATGGAACCCAGTCTTTAGGTACAGCAGAGACCTCAAACAGCCTAAGATGTTGGAATTCATCACTGACAGCAATTTGTGCTGGTTGGTTGAGACTGCCTTAGATTGTAAGCCTTTGGCAGGGTCCTCTTTTCTTTAGTGCAGTGATCTGCAAACTTGGCTCTCCAGCTGTTAAAGGACTTCCGAGGCCAAAAAGATGAAAATTACACAATACCTTTTATATAT